>NC_068996.1:39848506-39852851 GCF_001194135.2 Octopus bimaculoides | reverse complement strand
GGGGGGGGGGGGGCAAACATAAACACACAAACACACAGACACACACATATACATATATATATATATATATATATATATACATATATACGACGGGCTTCTTTCAGTTTCTGTCTACCAAATCCACTCACAAGGCTTTGGTTGGCCTGAGGCAATAGTAGAAGACACTTGCCCAAGGTGCTACACAGTGGGACTGAACCCAGAATCGTGTGGTTGGTAAGCAAGCTACTTACCACACAGCCACATATATAATGAAATCGAAATCAAATTCGATGACAGCACCACATGAAAGGCATCCGTGCTAGCAGAGCACTAAGAGCATCATCTGAGCATGATCATTGCCAGGGCTGCTGACTGGCCCCCGTGCCGGTAACACCTAAAAAGCACCATTCGAGTGTGATCGTTACCAGCGTCACCTTCCTGGCACTTCTGCTGGTGGTACATGAAATACAGCATTCGAGCGAGGGCATTGCCAGTGCTGCTGGACTGGCTCCTGTGCAGGTGGCACATAAAAACACCATTTGAGCATGGCTGTTGCCAGAACTGCCTGACTGCCCCTCATGCTGGTGGCATGTAAAAGCACCCACCACACTCTCAGAGTGGTTGGCATTAGGAAGGGCATCCAGCTGTAGAAACTCTGCCAAATCAGATTGGAGCCTGGTGCAGCTGTCTGGCTCACAAGTCCTCAGTCAAACCGTCCAACCCATGCTAGCATGGAAAGTGGACATTAAACGATGATGATGATGATGATAATATATATATATATATATACACACACAGGGTGGCCCAAAAGTTACAAAAGTGTTGGTAATTCATTTATATTTTATTTTAAATTTACAGTACCTTAGCACCATATACAGTGTGTATATAGGAAATATAGGTATGTTAAGCATGGAAAATCACATTGTGTTTGGTACAAATAAAATAAGGTAACTGCAACAAATTTATCAAAGTTTTAGACTCCTTTGTGACTTGGTCACTCTGTGTATATACATGTAAAGTGAAGGTGCATGGCTCAGTGGTTAGAGTGTTGGGGTTACAATGATGATGTTGTTAGTTCGATTCCCAGATGAGGCTGTGTGTTGTGTTCTTGAGCAAGACACTTTATTTCACGTTGCTCCAGTTCACTCAGCTGTAGAAGTGAGTTGCTACGTCACGGGTGTCAAGCTGTATCAGCCTTTGCCTTTCACTTGGATAACATCGGTGGCGTGAAGAGGGGAGGCTGGGATGCATGGGCGACTGGTAGTCTTCCATAAACAACCTTGCCTGGACCTGTGCCTCGGAGGGGAACTTTCTATGTGCAATCCCATGGTCATTCATGACTGAAAAGGGTCTTTACCCGTTACTCTCTGTGTGTATAATGGCATGGAGAGGGGAGGCTGGGATGCATGGGTGACTGCTGGTCTTCCATAAACAACCTTGCACGGACTTGTGCCTGAGAGGGTAACTTTGTAGGTGCAGTCCCATGGTCATTCATGACCGAAGTGGGGTCTTTGTGTGTGTGTAAAGCTAAGGAATTAGGAAAAGAATTAGGTTAGATGAAATGTGGTTTGGTTTTCTACCAATGAGAAGTACTATTGACGCTCTCTTTCTTTTAGAAGTATTACCTAAATGTACTGAGTACTTGTCAGTGGAGAAAGTCTTCAGCAGAATCCTGTGATTTGGTCTGTGAAGTTCTTTGGTGATGGCCCTCATTGATTTTTTGGTGTCATCATCATCAAAAATGTTTTGAAGCTGTTGGATAAATTGAGGTGTCCTTATAGTATCTGAACGCTTAGAATGTTTGTTCTTCTTTTTGATACAGTTGAAATATTCCCACCAGAGATTTCCAGAGATCTTGCGACATTTAGAAAGTTGGCAATTTCTGAATTACTGTGTGCTTGCACATATGGTAACAATGACTGCATGTCTTTTCATTTCTTGTGTTAGCATTTTATCTGCCATGGGGGATCTGAAAGTGACAAAAAATCTTTTAATTAGTTTGTAAAATATAATATACTGATAATTAAGTGTCCTGAAATACTCCTCACATCTCATATAACGATGTTAGAGTTTGTAAGCACCAGACATAGACAGAAAAAGAGCTACATTCCTACTGTGTATCTATGCATGAATATGTGTAAGAAGTTAGGTTAATAGGTAGATAATTATGTAGGTAGTTAGGTAGGTATGTGTGTGTGAATGAACAAACGAATGAATGAATAACTGATACTTGATTCATGTAAATGTTTTAAACTTCTTTTAAAACCCATTTATTTGCACTTATCTTATGTAACACCCCATGGGAGTCCAGCACATGTGGTACAGACAGATGTCTTTTCTTCGTTGGAGACTGTGATACACCATATATTTAATTGTAGCTTTTATGGTGCATTCCCCTTCTTCTCCACTAAAAAAACCCTCTCAGAAAATCAGCCTGCATCTTATACACTGAATGTCAGGGCTTTGGCTACTAGCATGTGGTGAACCAAGAAAGGGGGCCTTCTAAAACTGGGGTTTTTATAAATTAGTGTACCTTATTAGGCCATCAAATATACATTTGTGGCCAAAAGTTTGGAACAATTTTCTAAAACTTAAAATTGTTATGCCCAAGTACAATTTAATTCAAATATATACAATATGGAGATATACTTACCTAATAATTTGCAGACCTATGTTCCAAAATTTTGGCCAAGTAATAATATATTATTACCAACCACATGGTTCCAGGTTCAGTCCCACTGCGTAGCACATTGGGCAAGTGTCTTCTACTATAGCCTCGAGCCGACCAAAGCCTTGTGAGTGTATTTGATAGACAGAAACTGAAAGAAGTCCGTCATATATATGTATGTGCGTGTGTGTTTGTGTGTCTGTGTTTGTCCCCACTAACATCGCTTGACAACTGATACTGGTGTGTTTACGTCCCCGTAACTTAGCGGTTCAGCAAAAGACACCAATAGAATAAGTACTAGGCTTACAAAGAATAAGTCCTGGAGTCAATTTGCTCAACTAAAAGGCGTTGCTCCAGCATGGCTACAGTCATATGACTGAAACAAGTATAAGAGTATTGCAAATTAAATATAACTTTGGACATTTAATATAAAAGTTCTAATTTTCAGCCCTATGTTCCAAACATTTGGCCACAACTGTAGTACATTTATTTATTCTTATCTAAGAATGTCATCTCTTTGTAGCATTTTCAAAAATGGTATATCATATAAGCTAGCCTAGTGTTCCATATATTCTAGACTAATGACGTTTTCTTCTACTTTGAAAATTTGATCTATCCGTTTATTGTTCCTGTGTTTGCTCATATCCAAAACATGACAATATCTTTATGTTAGTAATTGGGGATAACCATATTATTTGTTTGTTCATTAATTAATCTTTCGTTGATTGATTAATAATTATCAACGTTTATCCATTTAGAGTCCTTTGAGAATGTTTTGATCATCTCTGTCTCTTAGGTTTCTGAATATTACTTGATAGCAGCTTTTTACCCTTTAGCATTTAAACCAATTGTTTCTTGCCCAGATATTCTACCCAGATCTGGCCTGTCACACCTACCCTACAATGTTATTCTAAAGGTACACAATCGCATCATCAAATTCTCAAAGCTACAAGTTAATATGACTGGTTTAACCTTTTATCCTCCAGATTACTCCACATCCATGATTTATTCATGACAATGCAAAGAAATAAGCATTTGAGAGATTAATCTGAATGTTAAAGGGTTAATAACAACAAAGCTCTATGTTTTCTACAACAACACAATCACTACACAATATTAGAGGAAAACAGCTCAACATAATTCCTGTACAGAAACAACTAAAATGCAAATAAAAGCATCCTCTGTTTATCATTTAAACCAGCTATTTCCAGCCCAGATATTCTATGTGTTTTATGTTTAAACTGGCCAGATCTAGTCACTCACATCTACCCTACAATGTTAATCTAAAACTAAACAATCGCATCATGGAAATCTCAAAGCTATGAGATAATACATGACTAATTCAAAATAATGTGAATAAATAGGCATTAAATTAGGTATTAAATTTGACAGAATAATCTGAATGCTGAAGGGTTAAACCAGTCATATCCAAGCTAAATATTCTATGTTTTATGTTCAAACTGACCGTATCCAGCCTTTCACACCTACCCTACAGTGTCATTCTAAAAAAAAAAATTAAACCCCATATTCATTTTTCTTATGAACCACATGGTTCTAGGTTCAGTCACACTGCGTGGCACCTTCGGCAGGTGTCTTCTACTATAGCCTTGGGCCCACCAAAGCCTTGGGCCCACCAAAGCCTTGTGAGTGGATTTGGTAGACAGAAACTGAAAGAAGCCCATCGTATATATGTATATA
>NC_068996.1:39847103-39848230 GCF_001194135.2 Octopus bimaculoides | reverse complement strand
ATGCAAATAAAAGCATCCTCTGTTTATCATTTAAACCAGCTATTTCCAGCCCAGATATTCTATGTGTTTTATGTTTAAACTGGCCAGATCTAGTCACTCACATCTACCCTACAATGTTAATCTAAAACTAAACAATCGCATCATGGAAATCTCAAAGCTATGAGATAATACATGACTAATTCAAAATAATGTGAATAAATAGGCATTAAATTAGGCATTAAATTTGACTGAATAATCTGAATACTGAAGGGTTAAACCAGCCAAATATTCTATTTTATATTCAAATTGGCCAGGTCTGGTCTCTTACACCTACCCTACAATGTCACTATAAAATTAAACAATCACGTCATCGAAATCTCAAAGTTATGAGATAATGCATGATTCATTCAAAAGAATGTGAATAAATAAGCATTACATTTGACAAAATAACCTGAATGCTAAAGGGTTAAATCAACCATATCCAACCCAAATATTCTACCTGTTTTATACTCAAACTAGCCCAGATCCAACCTCTCAAAGCTATGGTTTAATGCATGATCAATTCAAAACAATGTGAATAAATAAAAATTACATTTGACAATATAATTTGAATGCTTGAAGGGTTAATGTCATTGTCAATAAAGCTATGTGGTACAGAACTTTCCCTCTCTTTCACAGATCCTTATGTGTAGCTTGGTATTTCCTCAACAAGAAGTTCACTGTGAGGACAAACAGTGCTACAGACGTATTGTTACCCTGAAATATTCATGTCGCTAATGCAATTCTTTTCCTGTAACGCATGCGTATGAACAGCCATGCTACATGGCAGTGAAACATGGGCTGTAACTGCTGAGGACATACGTAAGCTCGCAAGGAATGAAGCCAGTATGCTCCGTTGGATGTGTAATGTCAATGTGAATACCCGTCAGAGTGTAAGTATCTTGAGAGAAAAGCTGAACATTAGAAGCATCAGTTGTGGTGTGCAAGAGAGACGATTGCGCTGGTATGGACATGTGGTGAGAATGGATGAGGATAGCTGCGTGAAAAAGTGCCACACCCTAACAGTTGAGGGAACCCGTGGAAGAGGTAGGCCCAGGAAGACCTGGGCTGAGGTGGTGAGGCAAGACCTTCGAACATTGGGCCTCACC
>NC_068996.1:39844529-39844800 GCF_001194135.2 Octopus bimaculoides | reverse complement strand
AGTCGAGCAAATTGACCCCAGGACTTATTCTTTGTAAGCCTAGTACTTATTCTATTGGTCTCTTTTGCCGAATCACTAAGTTACGGGGACGTAAACACATCAGCATCGGTTGTCAAGCGATGTTGGGGAGGGGAACAAACACAGACACACGAACATATACACACATGCATACATATATACGACGGTCTTCTTTCAGTTTCCGTCTATCAAATCCACTCACAAGGCTTTGGTCGGCCCAAGGCTATAGTAGAGGACACTTGCCCAAGGTGCC
>NC_068996.1:39842107-39844519 GCF_001194135.2 Octopus bimaculoides | reverse complement strand
CCAAGGCTATAGTAGAGGACACTTGCCCAAGGTGCCACACAGTGGGACTGAACCCGGAACCATATGGTTCGTAAGCAAGCTACTTACCACACAGCCACTCGTACGCCTAGGATTCTTTCAGTTACTGTCTACCAAATCCACTCACAAGGCTTTGGTCACAATGCTATAGCAGAAGATACTTGCCCAAGTAGAACAGAACCCAAAACTTGGAACCATGTGGTTTGGGAAGCAAACGTCTTACCACACAGTCACACCTATGTCTATACATATTTACATTCTAGGTTTCCCATTTCTGCTTTTGCATGGTTCCAGATCATTCCCAAGAGAAGTAGTTACATTGATGGCATGGAGTTTCATGCAACAATGTACTATTTGTTGGTTAAATGCAAAATTGCAGTTGATAATTATGCATGTAGTTCAGTAGCCAGAGTGTAAGGCTCACACGAGTGTGCAATCCTATAGCTATTCATGACTGAAGGGGATCTTTATGCATACATTAATATTTACATATGAATTGTATATGTGGATAGCTCAGTGGTTAGAACATTGGGCTCACAATCATGACGTAGTGAGTTTGCTTCCAGGACTGGACTGTGTGCTGTATTCTTGAGCAAGACTCTTTATTTCACATTGCTCCAGTTCACTCAGTTGTAGAAATGAGTTGCAATATCATTGGTGCCAACTTGTATTGGCCTTTGCCTTTCCCCGGATAACCTTAGTGGCATGGAGAGGGGAGGCTGGTATGCATGGGGGACTGCTGATCTTCCATAAACAACCTTGCTCAGATTGTGCCTCAGGGGGGAACCTTCTAGGTGCAATCCCATGGTCATTCATGACTGAAGGGGGTCTTTACCCTTTACGCATACATAAACACTTATTTATGAATTGTATATGTGTATAGCTTAGTGGTTAGAAAATCAGGCTCACAATCGTGAGTTGGTGAATTCAATTCCCAAACTGGGCTGTGCATTGTGTTCTTGAGCAAGACTCTTTATTCATGTTGCTCCAGTTTAATCAGCTGTAGAAATGAGATGTGATATCACGGGTGCCAAGCTGTATCGAACCCTTTGCCATTCCCTTGGATAACATCAGTGGTGTGCAGAGGAAAGGCTGGTATGCATGGGCGACTGCTGGTCTTCCATAAACATCATTGCCTAGACTTGTGCCTTGGAGGGGAACTTTCTAGGTGCAATCCCATGGTCAGTCATGACTGAAGGGTGTCTTTACCCTTTTACTTTTCTTTTTTTGTTTGTTTAGTAATTTGTTCCTACACTAAATAAAATGCTTTTGATGTGCTGCTTGTAGCTTAAAGGCACCGACTCCATCTCTGAATGCCTTTCCTTGCAGTTCTGAAATATTTTATGCACAAAGAAATAGCCAGTGATTTGTGAAATATTTTACATATACTGATTCTGTCCTATTGTCCAATGTTTTCCAAGGTTTGATGATGTAATCGTCTATTTTTTATCTTTTATATTGTTTCACTCATTGGACTGTGGCCATGCTGGGGCACCACCTTGAAGGGTTTAGCTGGACAGCTCGGTTTCTTTTAGTTTCCATCTACCAAATCCACTCACAAGGCTTCAGTTGGCTCAAGGCTATAGTAGAAGACACTTGCCTAAGGTGCTACGCAGTGGGATTGAATCCAGACCCATGTGGTTGGGAAGCATCTTACCACACAGCATCCCCTGTGCATACATGATGCACTTCCATACATTTTTTTTTTTCCATCCACCAGATTTCGCTTGCAATGCATTTGTCAACTTGAAGCATTTGATGTAGACGCTTGCTCAAGATGCCACTCATGCAGTTAGGATCAAACTTAAAAGCATGTGATTTGCAAGATGAGTGTTTTTAACCATGTGGCCTACACTCCACCCATGCACATACCCACATGTTCATTTATTTATAATCTGCCTTCTCAACTACATACACACACACACACACACATGCACAAACACATACATACACAAACACACATACACACACACACAAACACATACACACACACATACACAAATGCATATACACTGACACACAAACACACACAAACATACACACACACGCACAAATGCGCACATGCACACACACACACATACACAAATGCATATATACTGACACACAAACATACACACATGCACACACACACACACACACATACACATACATTATGATGATGCATTTATATCGTCCATCTTTCCTTTTGTCTAAATTGAAAAGAAAATGATTGCTAAAATGTATTGAAATGAAATAAAAGTTAACCAAAATAGATAGATGACTGTGTCAGAATTGGATTTAGAATCATCGTCACCATCATCATCATCATTATCATCATCATCATCATCATCATCATCATCATCATCATCATCATCAGAAGAAGAAGAAGAAGAAGAAGAAGAAGAAGAAGAAGAA
>NC_068996.1:39841253-39842059 GCF_001194135.2 Octopus bimaculoides | reverse complement strand
GGAGGAGGAGGAGGAGGAAGAAGAGGGGAGGAAAATGATGATGATGACAGCCACCATCACCACCACCACCACCACCATCACTACAACAGCTATTTTGTCATTAGCAGCATCACTAGCAACACCATTAACAACAACAATAACAGAATGACAACTACAACAACAACAGCAATTATTTCAACATTTGCAGCATGACTCGCAACGCTAGCAACACCAGCTCCATCAACACCAACTTCCACTAGCAACAACAACAACAACAACATACTCAACAATAAATACTTGAACAATTCGATGTAGTTGACTCATTCAATTATCATCATTTGAGTATAAAATTCCGCAATTAGCTCAGAAATTCATGGATCATAGAAAGCCATTGTGAGCAGAAATTCTCATAACCCACCCATCCTGTTTTATTATACAGGTGGATACATAAGAACAACTACATATCAAATGGCAGCAACAGTAACTACACGACCACCGCCACGACCACCACCACTAACAACAACAACAACAAATACAAACAGCAACAGCATAAGAAGAGTTTGTTTTTTAATACATACATGCATACATACATGCATATATACATACATACATACATATATATATTTATATATGATATATGATTGAGTGTAGGCAGTGTGCAGGGGGGGTGGATATTTTGAAATATTTGCCCAAATTTATTATCATCATCATTACCAGTTAATTATATCAGTGATACATACATACATACATACATACATACATACATACGTACGTACGTACATACATACATACATACATACATACATACATACATACATACATACATA
>NC_068996.1:39840669-39841152 GCF_001194135.2 Octopus bimaculoides | reverse complement strand
ATATATATATATATATATATATATATATATATATATATATAAATTAGATTGGAGCCTGGTGTTGTCATCTGGTTTCACCAGTCCTCAGTCAAATCGTCCAACCCATGCTAGCATGGAAAGCGGACGTTAAACGATGATGATGATGATGATGATGATGACGATGATATATATATACATATGTATATGTACATACATACATATATATGTGTGTATGTGTGTGTGTATATGGAGAGAGATAGACATAGATATGTATATATACATACACATATATACACACTAACCATTTCAAGAGTAATAACAACAACAACAATAATAATAATTATAATTATAATCATATATATATGAACATGAGTGTGTGTGTGTGTGTGTGCATGTGTATGTATATGAGTGCTTGTGTGTTTGTGAATATATACATACATACATATATGTATATATATATATATATATATATATATATATATATATATATATATATATATATAT
>NC_068996.1:39830612-39840211 GCF_001194135.2 Octopus bimaculoides | reverse complement strand
CATGTATTTTTAATAACACAGAAACTCAAACACACTGAGTGGCATTCACATATTTTCATGTGCCTTCTTTTTTTTTTTTTCTTTTCTTTCAGGTTAGCTCCAAAATAACAGATTTTGACAAAGAGAAAGAAAATTATATAAGGCATATTCTTAAAAGATTCCAAAATGGTAAGAAAATTGGCAGCGCAGATGGCAAGACTTTTAGCAATATCAATAAAGGTGAGTTTAAAAAAAAAAAAGGTCTTCGTAAAAATGTCAAATAATTTGTGTAATAAGCAACAGAAATACATCCATGAATTTTAGAGGGATTTCCCTGTGGTGTGTGCATGTGTGTGTATGTGTCATACATGCATGCATACATTTGTGCATACACATGCATGTATGTGGCTCTGAGAAGTTTTCTTGTTGATGAAATGCAGCGAATGACTTTCTTACAAGTTCAAGTATGCCTCAAGCATATTCCAGCTGGATACAAGTTTATAGGTGTGTGTGTGCATGTATGTATACACATGTATATACATACATGTATGTATGTATATATATATAGCCAGCCCACTTATGCATACCTTTCCTTCTTTGGACACAAATCCCTGCTTGTGAAGACCTGTTGAGGCAAGTGAAATCGAAATCGAAATCGAACCAAATTCAACAACTGGCACCCATGCCAACCTCCCTTCTTTGGACACAAATCCCTGCTTGTGAAGACCTTTTGAGGCAAGTGAATTCGAAATCGAACCAAATTCGACGACTGGCACCCATGCCAACCTTCTTTCATTGGACACTAAACTCTGCTTGTGAAGACCTGTTGGGGCAAGGGAAATTGTAACTGAACCAAATTTGATGACTGGCACCCATGCCAGTGGAGCACTAACAGCACCATCCAAGCGGGATCACTGCCAGAGCTGCAGTCTGGCTTCCATGCTGGTGGCATGTGAAAAGCACCATTTGAGTGTGATTGTTACCAGCGTCGCCTTACTGGCCCTCGTGCCGGTGGCATGTAAAAGCACCCACTACACTCTCTGAGTGGTTGGCATTAGGAAGGGCTTCCAGCTGTAGAAACTCTGCCAAATCAGATTGGAGCCTGGTGTAGCCATCTGGTTCACCAGTCCTCAGTCAAACCATCCAACCCATGCTAGCATGGAAAGCGGACGTTAAATGATGATGATGATGATATATATATATATATATATATATATATGGCAAATGAAAGATGGAAGATGGAACATACGAGAATTTATTATTACTCATATTAACCATGGCAATTGTTTCGACACATCTAGCATTGATCCTTCAACGGTGGGACACTCAACATCTGGTTCAGGAGCATCTGGCGGTACAGATGTATCTTGTTGGGTGATAAGTAGTCACAATTCGTTAAAATAACAGTTCTGCAATGTATCTTCTCATTTTGTAGAAAGAAAAGTAGCAAGACAGAGGAAATATCTTCATTTCTGAACCAGTTGCTGAGTGTCCCACCCGTAAGGGATCAATGCAAGATGTGTCGAAACAATTGTTGTGATTAATAATAAAGTCTCGTATATTCCATGTTCCATCTTCCATTGGCCATAACCTAACAACCACTGCGAAAGTGACCACCTAGAAAGTTCCCCTCCAAGGCACAAGAGTCCAGGCCAGGTTATTTAAGGAAAACCAGCAGTTGCCCATGCAAATCAGCCTCCCCTTTCCATACTATTATATGCACATAAGGTAAAGGGGAAAGACCCCTTTTGGTCATGAATGACCATGGGATTGTACCTAGAATTTTCTCCTCCCAGGCAAGGTTGTTTATGGAAGATCAGCAGTCGCTCATGCATATCATCCTCCCCTCTCCACGCCACTGATGTTATCCAAGGGAAAGGCAAAGGCCGATACAGCTTGGCACCAATGACGTCACAACTCTTTTCTACAGCTGAGTGAACAAGAGCAACGCGAAATAAAGTGTCTTGCTCAAGAACACAACACACAGCCCGGTCCTGGTTTCAAACTCACAACCTCGTGATTGTGAACCTGATGCTCTAACCAATGAGCAATGCACCTTCACATGAACTGTGTACATAACAGCCAAAAAAAAAACACATCTCAGTGTTAATGAAACAATGGTAGGTTATAACGGTTGGATACATTTTTTGGCAATGCATATGTCAGCTAAACCTACCAAATGGGGTATCAAGGGGTGGGAGAGCTGTGAATTGGACATGGGCTATTGTGCAGATTTTGATGTTTACACTGGAAGAAAAAAAAATACTTAAAATGGAGAAAAACAAAATGTATTGGGATATGATGCTGTGTGAACTCTAACTGAGCTGTTTCACCATTAACACAAACATTTAAGTGAAGGTGCATGGCTTAATGGTTAGAGTATTTGGCTCATGAATGTAAGGTCATGAGTTCAATTTCCAGTGGCACATCGTGTCCTTGAGCAAGACACTTTATTTCTCATTGTTCCAGTCCACCCAGCTGGGAAAAACGAATAGTAACTCTATTTCAAAAGGCCAGTTTTGTTACATTCTGTGACATGCTAAAAGACAGCAAGCTGGCAGAAACGTTAGCACACCGGGCGAAATGCTTAACGGTATTTCGTCTGCCGTTATGTCCTGAGTTTAAATTCTGCTGAGGTCGAGTTTGCCTTTCTTCCTTCCGGGGTCGATAAATTAAGTACCAGTTATGCATTGGGATCGATGTAATCGACTTAATCCCTTTGTCTGTCCTTGTTTGTCCTCTCTATGTTTAGCCCCTTGTGGGTAATAAAGAAATAAGAAATGTTAGCATGCTGGACAAAATGCTTAGTGGTATTTCGTATCTTTACATTCTGAGTTCAAATTCCGCCAAATTCTGAGTTCTAATTCCGGTGTCGATAAATTAAGTATCAGTTGTGTACTGGAATTGATCTAATCGACTAGCCCCCTCCCCATAAAGTAGTATTATTGTAGGAGATTGAGCTGGCAAAACCATTAGCAGGCTGGGTGAACTGCCTAGCAGCATTTTGTTTGTCTTTACGTTCCGAGTTCAAATTCCATCAAAGTTGACTTTGCCTTTCATCCTTCTGGGGTCAATAAAATAAACACCAGTTATGCACTGGGGGTTGATGTGATTGACTTACTCCCTCCCTTGAAATTGCTGGCCTAGTGCCAAAACATGAAACTAATATTGTAGGATATTGACATTTGGGTTGGGATAATTTTGGTAACAAAGCAAACAAGTATGACACATAATGGTTCAATTTCAGTGTTATCCATTAAGTTATTGCTTTTTTTACACCTTCAAGTTTATTTCACCTGTCCATAGAAGTCAAATTTAACAAAAAAAAAATCAGGTAAAAATAAATACTTGTAAATCATTGTTATTTGGACATCTACTGAAAAAAATTCAGATCTGCACATAAAAGAAAATCAACAAAGTTACAAACAAATGTTTGTTGATACCTCCCTTAGGTGTTATTAACACAAAACAATGTAGATAGATAAGCATTACATTGAATAGATTAAATGCTGATGTTTTAAACCATAACACCTCTGTTATTTTTAGAGAACATTTAGTATAATTATGCTTCTTTGAAAGACTTCAGTAAAAGGAATCTATTTCTGTAAGCCAAGATTAAATTAGTGCTGAAGGGAAAAGCTTATAAAGCAAAAAAGAGATAGTTAAAAAGATTTTTAAAAGATCTAAATGAAAGGGACCTTAATATTGATTTCAAATTTTGGCACAAGGCCAGAAATTTTGGAGGAGGAGTGAGTTGATTATATCGACCTTAGTGTTTAACTGGTACTTAATTTATCAACACCAAAACGATGAAAAATAAAGTCAGCCTTGGCGGAATTTGAACTCAGAAAGTGAAGATGGATGAAATGTTGTTAAGCATTTTGCCTAATGAGCTAACAATTCCGCCAGCTTGTCACTTGAAAGGGATCTAATAATCCTTTCTATTAAAGGAAATTTCTACTGAAATTTTGTGAGAGAGGACTAGTCAATTACATTGACCTCAGTGTTTCACTGGTACTTAATTTATCAACCCTGGAAAGATGAAAAGCAAAGTTGACCTCAGCAGAATTTGAACTCAGAATGTAAAGACTGACAAAATATTGCTAAGCAGTTTGCCCGACTTGCTAATAATGTTTCTTATTTCTTTATTGCCCACAAGGGGCTAAACATAGAGGGGACAAACAAGGACAGACAAAGGGATTAAGTCGATTACATGAACCCCAGTGCATAACTGGTACTTAATTTATCGACCCTGAAAAGATAAAAGGCAAAGTCAACCTTGGTGGAATTTGAACTCAGAACGTAACAGCAGACAAAATATCACTAAGCATTTCACCCAGCATGCTAACGTTTCTGCCAGCTTGCTAATAATGTTTCTGCCAGCTCGTCTAATAATGAAAACTATATCAAAAATGATAAAGTAGGAAGAACCCATGAAACAAAAAATGGTCACATTTGAAAGTAGATCACTCATAAATTTTGTAACATTGAAATCTTAGTAAACAAACATAAGGAGAAGTACTGAAAAGAGTAATGTTGCACTGGTTCCAAATTCTTATCTGTTTTGGTCCAGCTTCAGTTTTGGTTGGTTCCATCTAACTGTATGTGTATGTGATATGGATCTTTTGGAGATTAGCATTGCACAAGCTAAACATTTTTTGATTTTCTGATATTTTGAAAATATTTATATTTAATAAGTCGTATATAGAGAGCAGATTTTAGGTGCCAAAATATCTACTTTTTTTTAGTTGAAAAAATAGTAGTTTTTAAGTGCAGATTTAGGTGCAAAAGATATCATCATTTTGCCTCCATATTTAATATAAATACTTTGAAAAATAATGTTTCAAAATAGGATCCATTTTTTAATTGTTGTGCCAAAAGTTGCTTTCTATGTTTATTTTCACACCAAATAGTAAAAATTAATCAATACAGATAATTAATAATTAAAATAATAAATACAACTGCTTAGCACCAAATTTAGAACTGTGAATTATATTAAGGAAAATTAATCAAATATATTAAAATTTAATAAGTTAATGGAATTGAACATTAAAAATTTATTATTACCAAAATTTATTGTATGAAAAAAATATTTCTTATTTTTATTTAAATGATTTTGAAAATGATTATTTGTTTTCAAATATTGTTGGAAAAAACACCTGAGGAAACTTCAAAATGAATTTTTAAAATTATTAAAAATTTTATAAAAAATGTTTTTGATTTTGGTGATTTGCTATAAAATTTTTTTTTTTACATAGATACAGGCATGGATGTGTGGCAAGAAATTTGCTCCCCAACCACATAGTTTTGGTTTCAATCCAACTGCATGGCACCTTCAGCATGTGCTTTCTACTATAGCCCTGGGCTGTCCAAAGCCTTGTGGCTAGATCTGGTTCACAGAATCTACAAGAGGCCTGTCAAAGCCCATCGTATATGTGTGTGTGTGTGTGTGTGTTTCTCCCTCTACCATTGCTTGACAACCAATGTTGGTGTGTTTATCTTCCCATAACTTAGCAGTTCGGCAAAAGAGACCGATAGAATAAGTACTAGGCTTACAAGGAATAAGTCCTGAGGTCAGTTTGTTCAACTAAAGGTGGTACTCCAGCATGGCTGCAGTCAAATGACTGAAACGAGTAAAAGAATAAAAGGATATATACATGGTCTGATCAATAAGTATCCGGATTGTTGCCATAGTAACAAAGCTAAAGCACAGAGTGAAGCTGTTTGTCACAGTCTGACCTTGAACTCTGTTGTGCATGTGCACTAAGTTTTAACATTCTAGCTCACTCCCACTGTTTACAGCAGTGCTTGGAAGGAAGGTGTGTAGCGTGTGTTCATCGCATTGACCATGACAGAAAGTTGAGCAGAGATTCTGCATCAAATTCTGCCAAAAGCTTGGTGATACCTGCTTAGAAGCCTACACAAAGTTTTCAAACAATTTTCATTGTTCTCGACACAATCAAGATCTTGTGCAACTGAGCATGATCGGTGCCAGTGCTGCCTGACTGGCTCCCATGCCAGTGGCACGTAATTAGCACCATTCAAGCATGATCGTTGCCAGTGCTGCCTGACTGGCACCTGTGCCTGTGGCATGTAAAAAGCACCATATGAGCGTGATCATTGCCAGTGCCACCTGACTGGCTCCTGTGCCATTGACATGTAAAAATCACTATCCGAACGTGATTGATTCCAGGCAGACCTGGGTGACTCCTGTGCCGGTGGCACATAAGCAGTACCCACTACACTACAGCTGTAGAAACCTTGCCAGATCAGATTGGAACCCAGTGCAGCCTTCTGGCTTGCCAGCTCTCAGTCAAACCATCCTACCTATGCCAGCATGGAAAGCGGATGGTAAACGATGATGATGATGATGATGATGAAGATGGTTTTCCCCAGTTCCACTTCCTATCTCAGCTGAGTGGTCTTTGTTTTGCAAGCTACATGACAACCCCACTGGTGCCATGTAAAAGGTACCCAGGACACTCTGTAAAGTGGTTAGGAAGGGCATCCAGCCATAGAAAACATGCCAAAACATACAACTAGTGTTTGGTGTGGGTCTCCAGCTTCCCATCTCCTCTCAAACTGTCCAACCAATGCCAACATGGAAACAGTGGTCAAATGATAATTATGATGATGATGATTCATATGGTGGAGTGGGGTGTATTGTGGTTGTGTGGTAATAAGTTTGCTTTCTAACAGTATGGTTCTGGGTTCAGTCCCAATGCATGGCATCTTGGGCATGTGTCTTCTACTATGAAAGCCCTCAGCCAACCTAAGCCTTGTGAGTGGATGTGGTAGATGGAAACTGAAAGAAGCCCATCATGTGGGTGGGTGGGTGTGTGTGTGTGTATGTGTGTGCACGTGTACATCTTTATGTTTGTGTTTGTCTACGATTATTGCTTGACAACTGGTGTGGTATATTTATGTCTCTGTAACTTAGTATTTCAGCAAACAGAGACCAATGAAATTAGCACCGGTGTGAAAAAAACTAGCACTAGGGTTGATTAGTCCAACTAAACTCTTGAAGGTGGTGCCCCACCATAGCTGCAGTCCAGTGAGTGAAACAGGTGAAAGAAAGATAGAAAGAAAATAAGATAAAAGAACAATACCTATTATTCGTCTGCTTGTTTTTCTGTCACTCTTTTCCTGATCATTATATTTTGATGCAACAAGGACAAAGAAGACGTAAAAGGGCCATTGCTCAGTTCCATGTAACATTATCCAAATATCACCGAACTCGCTTTGTGATTCTTGATTTGTCCTTATGGTATCAAGCTTATCTTAGGCTTGATCTCTGTGGAGACTTGCAGTGTACACACACATGCACACATACATACACACCCACATACATGCATAAATACAGCTCAACATTCAGGTTTATATAAATGTCAGTTTGTAAATATGAAAATGCCTGTGCGATGCCACATAAAAGCGCTCATGTCGTGCCATGTAAAAGGACCCATCAGTGCCATGTAAGAGTGCCTATACAATACCACGGGAAAGCACCCAGTACACTCTATAAAGTGGTAGGCATTAGGAAGGGCATCCAGCCATAGAAAGCATGCCAAATCAGACTGAAGGATGTTGCAGCCTTCCAGCTTGCCAGCCCTGGTCAAACCTTCCAACCCATGCCAGCAAGGATAACAGACATTAAATGATGATGATATTAATGAATATATACATACATTAACATATAAATATACATAAGTATTATGTATAATACTTATATACCCCGACACCTCATTGCCACTTTTTTTAATCTCTTACCAATTCCACCCTGATCGGCACTCCCGCTATCCTCTCTTCTTAAATGTGAGTAGCCATGTAGCTACCCTACAGCAAGAAACCTGTTCTGTTCCAATCCATTTACTCTCACTTTAACCCCTTGTACCATAACATACAACTGTCTCCCTTTCAATCGAAGGGGATCTTTGTTGTGTGGGCTGCATGGTGACCCAGTACACTGTGACGTGGTTGGTGTTAGGAAGGGCATCTGGCTACAGAAACTATGCCAAAGCTGACATTGGAGCCCAATGAAGTCTTTAGACCAGTTAAATTCTGTCAAATTGTCCTAACCATGAAAACATCAAATGCGGATATTAAATGATGATGAGGAGGAGGAATTAAAAAGGGAGACAACTTTAGACATTATTTGAGTATTATTGCTTCTCTCAGCGAAGTATGTACATTACTGCAATTGCCAAATAGTGATGACAGAAGCTCTGTGTAGATGTGATATATAATAATGTAAACTGACTGACTGGGGGAAAAAAGGTTTCTCTATGGAAACCCCACCTCAAAAACAAAAATCAGTTATGTTTGTGTTAACATATCTAATGAAAAGATATTCCTACATTTTTAATTACATGTGATGACAAATAAGTGTCTTCTTCTCTCTCTCTCTCTTTATCTCTCTCACTTTCTCTCTCTCTCTCTTCTTTTCTCTCTCTCTCTCTTCTTTTCTCTCTCTCTCTCTTCTTTTCTCTCTCTCTCTCTCTCTCTCTTTCTCTCTCTCTCTGCTACTGACTACATACATCTATTTATATAACAGTTGTATTGAAATATGTATTACACATTCATATTCTTATAATACACACATAATGCACACACACACACATGCACACACACACACATGCACACACATGCACACACACGCACATGCACACACATGCACACACACACACATGCACACACATGCACACACACACGCACACACACTTGCTCTTACATATATACAGAGAAAATTTACACATGTCTATGTGTGTGTGTGCACATCTGTTCATACGCATGTGTATGTATATACATATGAATCATCTCATCTGGTTCCATTTGTACATATTATATACTTTGACTTTCAAAGCGAATTTCATGCATTTGAAGGTGTTATTTTCATTTCTGATTTTCAAGTATTTCCACCCACCACCACTCTTTTTCTTTTCTCTCTGCTCTCTTCCCCCCTCTCTCTTTCTTTCTCTGTTGTTTTCCTTTCCCTTCATAAGAATTTTTGTGCAAACTTTACGCATCAATCCAAAAGACAACTGAAAATGTCTTCACATATTCGTATGTGATTGCCGTATGGCTTCTACACTGAGAAACTTTAGCCTAATTTTCTTGTTAGAGTGATACCACAGATATCATAAGAAATGTACAAAATTTGAGTGGAATATTCTTGTTAAATATCTTTCTGGTTCCTATTGTTTGTGATTTTCTTTTCTTTCCTACCATTTTTAGAAGTTAAATCATGTTTAGTTATAATCATAAGATTTATTTGTTTTTTGCTTGTGATATCTTAATTTTTTTTCCTGTATATATTTTTAAGCATCTTTAACAATTGTTGTAGCCTACATGGTGTGATATGCATTGAATTTTAACAGTGAAATTGGTTGTTTGTATTTCTGAGTTCAGTGTTACAAATTCAGCTTCTCATGGTGTAGGCCTGGCTAACCACATGGATCCAGGTTCAATCCCTCTGCATGGCACTTTGGGCAAGTGCCTTCTGTTAGAGCTCCCGGACTGACCAAAGCCTTCTGAGTGGATTTGGTTGAAAGAAGCCTACTGTGTGTGTGTGTGTGTGTGTGTGTGTGTGTTATTCAAAATAGCTTGATTCAGATTCCATGCTA
>NC_068996.1:39823123-39828434 GCF_001194135.2 Octopus bimaculoides | reverse complement strand
TATCGTGCAGTTACTGTTAATACTTCATTTAGAGAATTAACATTGCTTGTTTTCACCTTTTCGATATCAGTGAAGAATTTCACTGGAAAAGTAGATATAAGATTGCCAGGTTTTTGTCTCTCTCGCCAGGGTCAGTAGCTATCGAACGCCGACAAAGGGAAATAACCCTGAAATCCGGATCCGTTCGTGCTGCAGATCATGGTGAGAGGGATAACTTCCCTTGGCAAACAGGACACAGTAGTGTGTCGATAAGCCAGCTGGAGGAGATGTCCTCCTGGGGCTAAAAGCAACAGTAACATCCACCCCTAGGGGTCAGCCACACTTAAGTGGCAATATACTACACTTTATATATATATAGTTTTAGAGGAAAGAACCAAGGTTTATGAACTCATCTATGAAAATCCAGTCACATATAGAAAGTTAATAAGTAAAAGCACAATAAATAAGTATAATATAATACAAAGTAAATATCATAAGATAATGATAATAAAACGTCTACACGTATTTCATACATATATATATATATATATATATATATATATATCTGATGGGTTTCTTACACTTTCCAACTTCCAAATCCATTCATAAGGCTTTGGTTGGCCTGAGGCTATAGGAGAAGACACTTGCCCAAGGTGCCACACAGTGGGACTGAACCCAGATCCATGTGGTTGAGAATTGAAAATTTTACCTAAAAATCAACTATGATTTTTTTCCTTTTATCACTCCACTCATATTTTGTTTTCAAACCAAAAATTGTTAATTTAAATTATTTGTTTAACTGCAGATGCTGGCATGAATTTTATTCCTGACTATAGTCATGGCTGTGTCAGAAATAACATCATTTAAGATAGAACGTTTATTGTGCTGGCCAAGAGACAATGTATTTGATCATCATCCACTTTAAAAGCTGGAATAAAACAATTAGGTCAAACAATATAGGCCAAACACTTTTTTCTTTCTTTTTACTGTTTTTGCTTTTGTTTTTGTTGTGGAGGAAATAAAATGAATGAGGAATAAAATAAAACGAGGAGAATAAATATTTAAAAAGAAAGAAAAAAAAAAGAAATTTATTGTTTGCAGTAAACTAATTTTTATGTTGTATTTTTTTTTATAGAGTGTATGATGCCGGAACCAAACGCTAATGACTTTTGTAAGAAAATGCTGGAAAAGGTGAAAGGTATGTTAAAGGTCTACAGTTTCATGGTTACCATTCCCATTTGCTATTATTGTCATCATTATCATCATATCCATCATCGTTGTCATCATCATTGTCGTCGTCGTTGTCGTCATCATCTTCATTATTGTAACGATCTGTGTGTTGTGATAAAGCAAATAACAAGTTTGTACTTTTCATACACTGGAATATTATAAAAGTTCTTCTAATAAAGAAGAGGGCGGAAAATAGAAAATAAAAAATAAGAAATCAAATAAAAAAAAATGACAAAATAAAGCTATCTGTTCTTCTCTGTAATGGTTGTTTATTTGGCAGTGCTTGGCCTTTAATTACATTGATCAACATAAGTTTGGGAAGTGCAAGTACCAACCTGGAAACCAAACAAAAGAAACTGCATGAGTCTTGAGATGTGAATATTACTAAAGCAGTCTCAGCTCGTATGAACTTACTTCACTGTACTTCACTCTACCCTAAACACACTTAATATACCCCCATCACTCTTCTCGTTACTCTAAGTGTTATTTAAACCCAGATATACTTCCTTTTACCTAAGACTGTACCCAGTTTCAGCCCCATTCCCAGCAACCATCACACACCTCCCTTGGAATTCTTCATCTCTCTTCCGACCAAACTAATACCCAAAACAATATTAATTACACTAACAGCAAGAGTAATTAGCCATATCTGGATCTAGGGGTGTTATTAGGATATAAGTAAATATGTTATAGACAAAGTAAAGTAAATGTAAACGGATCTTAGCTTTAACAGTGGGGTATTCAGTTGCTTGATCATCTACTGAATGCTCATGGCTCATTAAGTGGGTATGTATAGTGGCTGAGTATTCCAAAGACATGTGTACACTTAATGTAATCTTCAAATGGAATCAGCACAATACAGGCTGGACTTTGAATCTATCATCATCATCTTGACCATTATCATCATCATCAACAGCAGCAGAATTTAATGTTCCTTTTTTTCCATGCTGGCATAGACTGGATGGTTCTACAGAAATCAACAAGCCGGAGGGCTGCTAGTTTCAATATCTGCTTTGCAATGATTTCTACAGCTGGATGTCATTCCTAACACCAGCCACTTTACAGAGTGTACTTGGTGCTTTTAGCATGGCACCAACTCTGCTCAGGCCATCAAGTATTCACAAAATGAAAACCTGCAAAGCACAGCTGACCTAACTTCATCCTGGGCCATCATCTTGAAATTAAATACCAAGAGTGATTGTATTATCACTGATAAAATGCAGTATCACAGAGGTATATTCCAAAAGTACCATGATAATGCTTTTTTTTATGAATGACTTGGAGCTGTATGACAGGAATAAGCATGAGATGGAAAAAAGTCTTGATTTAGCTATCACATTCTCAAAGGATATAAGCTAAACTTTGGTCAGGATAAATGTTTTTATATGGTTGGGAAATGAGGAAAAAACCAGACTAGCAGCACCACCATTAATGATTTAGATGTTTCTCTTATATCTGGTGAAGAATGCTACAGGTACCTAAGGATAGATGGAAACACATTTCACAATGGTACCAGTAACAAGGAACGCGCCACTATAACACCTTCAGATAAGAAAATTATAAACCTAATAATTCTCCATACACAGTAATATAGTAGTTCACAATGTGTTTGCAGCACTAGTACTCACACCAATGTTTGGGCCACTGAAATAGACACTTGATGAGATCTGAGCCATTGATACTGAAGCTACTGACCAGCTCAAATAATTTTCACATTCACAGTGATGTCGACTGCCTCTTCCTAAAACAAAAATATGGAAGCAGAGAGTTTAACATTGATTTAGACAGTTTTTGAATGTCACATCATACCCCTTCAGAAAATCTATTAACCAGTAAGTGTTGAAGTGCATTTGTTGACCAAGTCTGCATGCATGAGGTAGATAATATCATGAGACTTGGAAAGTCACTCTTCCAAGAAATATTCTCTACCTGATAACCTCAAATATTTGCCCAAAGAAGTTGTATGACTTTCTTGCATCATATCATCTGATGAAAGGATGAGTGAATATCAGCAGAAAACCATGCATGGATATGTTGGCACTCCGTCGCTTATGACGACGAGGGTTCCAGTTGATCCAATCAACGGAACAGCCTGCTCATGAAATTAACGTGCAAGTGGCTGAGCACTCCACAGACACGTGTACCCTTAACGTAGTTCTCAGGGATATTCAGCGTGACACAGTGTGACAAGGCTGACCCTTTGAATTACAGGCACAACAGAAACAGGAAGTAAGAGTGAGAGAAAGTTGTGGTGAAAGAGTACAGCAGGGTTCGCCACCATCCCCTGCCAGAGCCTCGTGGAGCTTTAGGTGTTTTCGCTCAATAAACACTCACAACGCCCAGTCTGGGAATCGAAACCGCAATCCTATGACCACGAGTCCACTGCCCTAACCACTGGGCCATTGTGCCTCCACTATGCATGGATATGTTGGCATAAGGCTCCAGGATGACAGCAACATTGGTAATCAAAGCAGTCTATTATGGACCAACAACTGAATTACTAACTTTCACTAAGAAGAGTGTACATTTGTGACCAGGAACAGGGAAATAGCTTCCAAATTTCTGATACACAAAAGGAACAGAGACACAGGAAAGACCCTGAAATGTGGTAACTGATGCAAACTTTGTAATATTAGCACTGAAGATATATATCACACACATCATACATAGTTCTGCAAAAATGTCATTGCATTATTTATGTCTTTATTGCCCACAAGGGGGCTAAACATAGAGGGGACAAACAAGAACAGACATAGGGATTAAGTCGATTACATTGACGCCAGTGCATAACTGGTACTTATTTAATCGACCCTAAAAGGATGAAAGGCAAAATCGACCTTGACGGAATTTGAACTCAGAAGGTAACGGCAGATGAAATACCGCTAAGCGTTTTGCCCGGCGTGCTAATGTTTCTGCCAGCTCACCGCCTTCAATGACATTGCATTATTATCTACCAATGAGACACAATGCTGTAGCTAAGACACTGTACAATGGGATCCATCAGAAGAACAACTCTGAGACCAAGATATAAGAACCTACTGTGTGAGGCCATAATAACTCTTAGTATGGAAGAGTAGTGGTGGAATGTCCCTGTGAAATTGTCAATAAAATGCAAACATAATAGAAGAAAACCAAGTGATCTAGGATGTGGAAAGAAAAGCTATTTAGTGGAAATCAGTTGTCCAGTTGATGTCAGTATAAAGCTAAAGATAAGTGAAATAGAAAATACCTACACTAAACTATTGAGAAATTTACAGTTACTCTACCCAGATTACAAGTTCAGGTTTATACCTGTTATTATTGGGTCACTGGGATATGTAACACACTGCCTAAGTGCCAAACTTGAGAAATTAGGGTTCTCAAAACCAGAAATGAGAAAGCTGATCTGAAGACTACAGATCCAAGCCATCACTGGAACTGTAAAAATTTGTAAAACTTTCCAGAGGTTTATCATTTAAGTATATATGAGTATGTCTAGGAAACAAAGCATACAAATCTACACATGCACTGACTCCAAATACTGCACATATACATACATGCACAAATGCCCTGTTGATGTTGTTGAAATTTCAATGAAGGAACCTTGGATCTAGGTTAGAAACCAGCTCTTTCTGCATGGGCAGGAAATCCAGAAATAAAACTAAATAATAGACATACATAAATAAGTATATGGGTTGATGTTTGAGTAAATCTTTCAAGGTGGTGCCTCTTTATGGCCACAGTTCAATGACTAAAGCAAATAAAAACAAAAAAAAATTAAATAAAAAGGTGGGAGGGATATATGCAGAAATAAAGAGAATGAGGTTAATTATGAGTGGTGGTGGTGGTGGTGGTGGTGGTAATGATAAAGATGATTATGATGATGATGATGACACTGATGATACTGAAGTCGATGGTGACAATGATGACGACATTGACAATGATGATGATGATGATGATGATGATGGTGATGATGATGGTGATGATGATGATGGTGGTGGTGGTGGTGGTGGTGGTGGTGATGATGAAGATAGGAATGATGATGATGATCGTAGTAATACTGATTATGAAGGTAACCTTTTCAATATCAGTGAAGAATGTCACTGGAAAAGAAGATATAAGG
>NC_068996.1:39820219-39822040 GCF_001194135.2 Octopus bimaculoides | reverse complement strand
TGTGTGTGTGTGTGTGTGTGTGTGTGTGTGTGTGTGTGTGTGTGTGTGTGTGTGTGTGTCCCTTTTCTTTTTCTAATTATTAGAATTTTTCCTTGAAGAAGCGATCTGGTTTCTAACAAAAGAAACAAAAGCTTCATCACGGGAATTTGGATAGCAGCAGTGCATTCTGCACCAAAAGCCAGTATGAGAGTTTTTTTCTCTCGTGGTATCTACCACAGTGAAGAACACCTGCATTTAAGTAGGAATAAATATTACCTTTCAGTATTAATACCTCCTCTGTTGCTAATATATATTCTTTAACACACTCACTGGCTAATTGCAACACCAGCACCTCTTCAGGCACAGATTTTCTGTATATACCACTGGTGGGGAGATAAATTGTTGCTAATTCTAGTGTTTAAGTGTCCATCACTGATGAGATCAAGAAAGACTGAAATCACGTGATCTGGTGGTCTCGGTGCTGGAGTTGGTTGGGGGTTATATCCCTGCTGGTGATATGAACAAATAAGCATGCATTCTGCACCAAAAGCTTGTATTAGAGTTTTTCACATGGTAACTTCTAATGTATAGTTTGTTCTAACAGGACAACCACATTTATCTGGGAATAAATAAATATTACCTCTCAGTATTAATACTGCTTCTATGACTAATATATATTTTTCGGCAATGATAAATGTTACATGTTGAATTTTAGAAAAGTTTTGCATAGTTTTACTCTTCCTCTTACATACTATATCTGCAAATTGTATGTTCTCATTCTTTACCCCAAAATCCTGGCTTTTTGAGATAGTCACTAATGTACCCAAGTGCATCAATAATTATTGATATCAATGTAAATTTATAATCAGAATAGAGACGCTCCAGGTCTCAATGTAGTAGTTAGTCTTTAAGTATTCTTTCTCTCATTGATTTTGGAAGAAATGATCATTTTGTTTGGTTAAGAAGTTGGTAGTAGAACCATGTGACTTCAGGTTCAGTCCCACTGCACAGCACCTTGAGTAAGTGTTTTCTATTATAGCCCTGGGCCAACGAATCAGTGAATGCTTTGGCAATGAATTTGGTAGTTTCAAACTGCGTGGAGGCCTGCTGTGACTAAGGTCAAACCAAAGAACTATACCACGTATCCTGACTCGGAAATGCCCCTCACACCCCAGTCAAACTTCTCATTGGTCAAAATTGATAAACAATCCTCGACTAAAGGCGGTGCTCCAGCATGGCCACAGTTAAAAGACTGAAACAAGTAAAAGAGTAATATTATTACTATTCATACACATACACATAACCTTAGGTCATTGATCTACTCGGTCAGGATGAAACTGAGGGCGGGGCTAATCTACTACAGGGTATTCAGCCTAAATTTGACAGTTTGCATAAAAGGAAAAGAAAACACAATATTCCATCTAAAGGTAAAAGTATTTTAAGAAATCAAAAAACATCGGTTAGGATTATGACTGGGAGATAACAGTTTCCTCAAAGTTACTACACCTAGCTTCCACTACGGCCCCAAGCCAGCTCAATAACCTGACACGTGTCTCCCTTCCCTATGTCACTGGGAAGATCTTTAAACACCTCCTTGATCTTTCCCACAACAACCTTGGGCACCTTTTTGAACTCCATATGTCTAACATATACTCTTTTACTCTTTTACTTGTTTCAGTCATTTGACTGTGGCCATGCTAGAGCACCACTTTTAGTCGAGAAATTCGACCCCAGGACTTATTCTTTTGTAAGCCTAGTACTTATTCTATCGGTCTCTTTTTGCCGAACCGCTAAGTTACGGGGACGTAAACACACCAGCATCAGTTGTCAAGCAATGCTAGG
>NC_068996.1:39817587-39819087 GCF_001194135.2 Octopus bimaculoides | reverse complement strand
GAGATGGAGGGTGGGGCGGAGAGGGAGGGAGAGGAAGAAAGAGAGAGAGAGAGAAAGGAAAAAGTGTTTTGAGATGTGTGTTCTTGTGTTTATTTGTATGTATGGTTTTGTGTGCATGTGTGTGTGTACGTGTGTATGTGCATGTATGTGTGCTTGTGTGTGTGCAGGTGTGTACATGTGTGTATGCATGTATGAGTATGCATGTGTGTATGTATGTGTGTGTGTGCATGTGTATGTATATGTGTGTGTGCATGTTTGTGCATATGTGCTTGTGTGTATGCATGTAAGTGTGCATCTGAAATATTTTGTCCACTTGTTGCTGTTGATTATAATCATTAACCATTATTGTTTAATCCCACATTAGCTCTGATTGAGCAAGGCCCTTTGATCAAAAGCATTCCAGTTATGACCATCCCAATGATTTATTTATTTATTGGCTTTATCCAGAACTACATTCTCTAATGTGTTCTAACATTTTTTTTTTTGTGTTTTGTTTTCTTTCCCTTAGTTTGAAAGTGATAGGGTGAGGATTCTAAGACATTTACCCCCCATGGACAATAACCCACCCCCCAAGAACAATTACCTCTGTATATATGTATATATTAACAGTTCAACGAAAGTAACTGATAGAATAAGTTCTAGGCTAACAAAGAATAAGTCCTGGGGTTGATTTCTTCAACTGAAACCCTTTAAAGCAGTGCTCCAGCATGGCTGCAGTCAAATGACCAAAACAAGTAAAACAAGTAAAAGAATAAAAGAATGGGTGCATACATGGCTGTGTGGTTAAGAAGCTTGCTTCCTAAATATTTGGTGTTGGGTTCAGTCCCACTATGTGGTATCTTGAGCAAGTGCTTTCTACTATAGAATTGTGAGAGAAGCTTCTTGTTGTTGTTGTTGTTGTTGTGTGTGTGTGTGTGTGTGTGTGTGTGTGTGTGTGTGTATACACACACATTCATACAGTGAAGGTGCATGGTTCAGTGGTTAGAGAGTTTGATTCTTGGACCGGGCTGTGTGTTGTGTTCTTGAGCAAGACACTTAATTTGCTCCAATCCACTCAATTGTAGCAATAAGTTACAGCGTCACTGGTGCTAACTGGTGCTTTGCCTTTCCCTTGGATAACATCAGTGGTGGGGAGAGAGGAAGCTGGAGAGAGCTTCCATAAACAACCTTGCCCAGACTTGTGCCTCGGAGGGGAACTTTCTAGGTGCAATCCTGTCTTTGTGAGGGTGCATGGCCTAGTGGTTAGGGTGTTGCACTCATTATCTAGTGATCTCGATTTCAATTCCTAGACTGGGTGGTGCATTGTATTTTTGAGCAAAACACTTCATCTCACATTACTCTACAATAACTTCAACACCTGATGCATGGCACACAGTGCACCTGTTTAGACAGCGTTGATTTGATGGAGAGAGTGAGTTAATGTACAGCACATACATTTGATCACCATAAACAAATCATTGGTAAAAGCTGAATACTCATATGTTATCATTGATGGGTGAG
>NC_068996.1:39815961-39817232 GCF_001194135.2 Octopus bimaculoides | reverse complement strand
ATATATATATATATATATATATATACATACATACACACACATGCACTTCACTGAGGAGTTGTGATAAAACTGAAACATGCTCAGAGCTGTCATCACATCGTCATATCAACCAATCATGAGAGCCATTCTCTACTACATGTTCTCACTTAATATTTTAATCCATTTAAGTTTCAGAGATGCCTTTCTTGACAAGAATTATCATTAACACCAATGGGGTGTTTCATTTTTTTTTTTTTCCTTTACATTACAGATGTAATTTCAGTTGATTAAACAGTGTTTGTTTGTTTGTTTGTTTTTATTCTTACTTAACTTGCATGCTTAATTAATCGATTATTATTATCATGCTTGTAACGCTTAGAGATGTGTTCTGTTTCTCCCTGGAAATCCCATTTTTAACACTGAGTAAACCAGACCATTTTAAACCAAAATCTCTTTGCCTAAAATACTTTGCAATGATGATAATGATATGGGAAGTGGGGTATGTGTGTGTTAAAGTAAAGTTGATCTCATCAGTTAATAGTTCAAAAAAATTTTAGTGACTCAACCAAATTCATAGAGCTCTTCACTCTGTCAAGCAGAAAAATATGCACTCTTTCATATTATTTGATCTTTATGCTTTTCATTTAAAGTATGGCTGTTTGCTAAAAAGCTTGCTTTCCAATCACATGGTTTCAGGTTCAGTCCTACTGTGTGGCATCTTGGGCAAGTGTCTTCTACTATAGCCTAGGGCCAACCAAAGCCTTGTGAGTGGATTTGATAGCCAGAAACTGAAAGAAGTTCATCATGTATATATATATATATATATATATATATATATACATCATTGCTATTATGTTTAAGTGTCGTATGTCCAAATTTGGCTAGATGCAGTTTTTCCAATATCTATTTTTGCTTGCAATAGCCGGTTCATTTGGTCAAACTATCATATCTCCAGCTGCTTCAGATGCCAAGATATCAAAAATTATCAAAGACCCTTTATTTCACGGTGTTTCAGTTTACTCAGCTGACAAAACTGAGTAGTACCTGTATTTCAAGGGGCCAGCCTTGTCACACTCTGTGTCGCGCTGAAGCTCCACATAAAAAGCACTCGGCACACGCTGTTGAGTGGTTGGCATGGTTGGTGTTAGGAAAGGGCATTCAGCTGTTGAACCCTTGCCAGAACAATGGAACTTGGTACTACCCCTGACCTTACCAACTCTGGTCAAACCTTCCAACCCATGCAGGTGTGGAAAATAGACGTTAAATGATGATGATGATGATGATGATGATGA
>NC_068996.1:39811379-39814855 GCF_001194135.2 Octopus bimaculoides | reverse complement strand
TTATTATTATTATTATTATTATTGTTATTGTTATTATTATTATTATTATTATTATTATTATTATTATTATATGAAAACTCTCAGCTTATTTTACTGGATATGATGGAAAGTGCCAGCTGCCCACAGCCAGCAGACTAAGGTGACACTTGTTTTACTGGTCATGCTTCAAGAACTCTGCTAAGAATTCTTGCAGTTCCAAGCAATGCTGACTTTTGTAGGTGTTCTACCTTCCCACTTGCACCAATCTTTTTCAGCCATGTTGCTAGTTGAGTGCTGATACTTCCAAGTGCACCAATTACTATTGGTATCAGGTCCACTCTCTTCATTGACCACAACCTTCGTATTTCCCACTTCAAATTGTCATAGATGTTTATTTTTTCTTCTTCTTTCACGTTGATCCTGTTGTCCCTGGGACATGTCTATTATCATACATGTTCTTGCTTGTCATTGGGGCGTACTATGTGGTTTATTATTATTTTTATTATTGTTGTTGTTGTTATTACTATGGTATCAACTAACTTCCCCACATCTAAAATTCTTGACCTTGTACTTAAATTGAAAACAATTTTTATTATTATTGTTGTGGCTGTTGCTGTTGTTGTTATTGTTGTTGCTGTTGCTGTCATTGTTGTTCTTGTTATCACCATTAAAAGATGGCAAAAAACAGTGATGATGTCAAACAAAATCATTTGACACTTTACATTCCGGGTTCAAATTCCACTGAGGTTGACTTTCCTTTCATCTTTTCAAGGTCGATAAAATAAACACCATTTGATCACTGGGGTTGATTTAAGCAATTATCCCCCTCCCCCAAAATTTCAGGCCTTGTGCCTATAGTAGAAAGGATTATTATTATATAACTGTTCAATATTTGGTAGACTGAGGCAAGTCTCTACTGCTACACCTCTATGTTGCTGGGGTGTGTACAGCATTCTGTGTTCTTTTCTGCTGTTGGGAGTGTGCAAACTCTTCCCGGTACTGTATTGTGTTTCTTATTTTCCTTGAGATGTAGTGCTGTCTTTTGTTGTGTTACTGCTTGAATTGTGTGTTGAGTGTGTAATGCATTGTTTTTCTAGCCTGTTGGAGGGAGTTTATTTCACTGGGTAAATGCTGTATAGAGTGTGTCTTGTATTTGTGGGTTGTTTTTCCTAGGTTGTATTATTGCATTGATAGTGTCTTGCATGGGATGTGAGTTGTTCCTAGCATGACTATTTTTTGGATAGTGTGTAGTTTTGAGAATCCAGGTATAGCCTCTACATTTTTGTTCATATGATTTTCAGTCACATGTTTTCAATTGTCTGACTCAAAGCTACAAATATCGCTAAGAGAGTCCATTTGAAATGAAATAATTTGAGTGGAGTGAAATATGTAATTACTGAGTACTGGAAGCACAAGTTCTGCTGGGTCAGACATGTTGTGAGATTCACAAAAATCAGGTTGACCTGTGCTATTACTGAGTGATATCCAAGGGTTTGAGAAGGGCCACATGAAAGGCTTCCAGACAATTTGGTCAAACAATTTGGGTCAAAATGGAAAAGAATGGAGCAATCAAGACAAAATTGGAAATGTATTGTAACCAGTGGTGTATGACAGCATCTGATGGTCTGATTTATATATATATATATATATATATATATATATATATATAGATATATATATATATATATATATATATATATATATATATATATATATATAGATATATATATATATATATATAGTCAATTTCAACATAAACAAGAAAGAAAAACAACGAAAAAACACGAAAAATCAATGCAAGGACGTGGAATAAGTAGTGTTATTGGACGCTCAGGAAAGGAAAGAAAAGAAAGAGGACTTAACGTTTCGATCGGAGATCTTCGTCAGAAATATAGGAAAAGTCCAAAGAAGGGAAGACGGAGAAAGAAAATCGCCAACGATGCACACGCGGTCACACACATACACATACATACACAGCAGGCTTCTTTCTCTTTTCATTTACCAAATCCACTCACACAGCTTTGGTTAGCCTAAGGCTATAGGAGAAGGAACTCACTCAAGGTGCCACACAGTGGGACTGAACCTGGATCTGTGTTGTTGAGAAGCAAACTTCTTACCACACAATCGTACCTGAGAATAAAAAAAAAAAGATAAAACGGATGTATTTTCTCTCATTACAAATCAAATAACATATTCCTATTTTATGACAGTTACAGAACTTTTACTCGTGGTTATCTGAAAATTCTTTCCGTAGTTCAAGAGGAATTAAAAGAGAAATGTCTTTCACATGAATATTTTCACTTGGTAGGGAGTTCTTTTAACCCTTTCAATTCCAACCCCTGTTCAAGACCAAATATCACAGAAGGTATAAAACATCTCATTTTAAATTTCTCATATTCAAATAAAAAAACAGACAAATAAACAAAAAAAAAAACACTCAAAACAAATTTATATTATAATTTTGTGTAAGAATCTAATGTTAAGTTATATTTCCTAACAGATAATTTTATCATCACAACGTTAGCTATTTTGTTAAATTTCTCCACATTGTTGATTATTTTTCAAAATTAATCGAAGCATACTGACAATGTATTTGAAAGTCTCTTGTACAGCTTCTCACTTCATTGGATGGAGAAAAAAAAAAACTTGTAGATAATCAAAAGAGAAATGTTTTTCAAAAAAATAGTTTAAAGCAATAAAACTGTTCAGGAGAATGAAATTTATGAACTTGCTGTAAATTAAGAATTCCATCACATTAAACTTTGACATAAGCAAAACAATGAAGAAACCTCTACATGGTTGCTCATTCTGCTAAAAATAACAGCTGAATCTCTCTTAAGTCATGCATTGCCAAAAAGAACACACTGGATAATATGTAGTCCTAGATATACTGTATCTGAGTTAAAGCTAGAACAATCAAAACTGCAAAATATCTTTAATTATAAGTGCGTCTGCAGGATCAAAGGTGGTTTCAGGATTAAGTAACAAGTTGACAAATATTTTTAAGCCCAGTGTGGGCCACTTTTTTCCTGAGAAGTGAGTTGCATGTGAAGTAAAGGAAAAGTTTTCTTCTTGAGTCATACTAACTCAAAAGGGCCAGTTTCCTGGTTTCCATGGTGTATATATTCCCCACCTGGAAGGGACACCAGTCTGTCGCAGGGTTACTCATTTTTGCCAGCTGAGTGGACTGGAGCAATGGGAAATACAATGCACAACCCAGTCTAGAAATTGAAACCACAATCTTGTGATCAAGAGTCCAACACCCTAACCACAAAGCCACATACCTCCACAGTGGGGTGCATGAGACATGGCTCATCAACAGACAAGCCACACTACTGAAAAAAACTCAAGGTAATTTTTTTTATTGGGCATGCAATTCAGGAAGTTTCCTGGACTGCTTGTGGCCCATGGACCACTTGCAGCCCATGGACCACTTGCAGCCCATGGACCACTTGCAGCTCATGAACCAAATGTTGCCAGTGCCTGGTTTAAATCTT
>NC_068996.1:39810038-39811369 GCF_001194135.2 Octopus bimaculoides | reverse complement strand
CCATGGACCACTTGCAGCCCATGGACCATTTGCAGCCCATGGACCACTTGCAGCCCATGGACCACTTGCAGCCCATGGACCACTTGCAGCCCATGAACCACTTGCAGCCCATGGACCACTTGCAGCCCATGGACCACTTGCAGCTCATGAACCAAATGTTGCCAGTGCCTGGTTTAAATCTTTAGAATTTAAACCAGTCATATCTGGTCCAAAAATTCTACCTGTTTTGTGTTCAAACTAACAAGATGCGGCCTCTCATGCTTAGCCAACAATGTCATTTCAACAAGTTTAATTTAAAGCAATCTGAATAAATAAGTATTACATTTGACTGAGTAACTTCAATGATAAAGGGTTAATAAGCCATAAAAGTTACTGGGTTTTGGCTCGAAATTGGTGTAGTCTCTTTCACTGTCAGTGAGTGAGTTGTAGTGTTTAGAAATCAGGTAGTTGATGTTATGAGACTACATCACCAGCTTCGAGCCAAAACCCAGTAACTTTTATGGCTTACCCAAAATACATAAGTCAGAAGATATTCAACAGGGAGTAAAGGAACAAGGAAGTGAATACATAAAAGTGCTATATCCAAAAGATTTAAAACTTAGACCAATTATAGCTGGCCCAGCATGCCCTACTCACCGTCTAAGCAATTTCATTGACATTCTTTTGAAGCCACTATGTACCTACATACCCAGCTTCATTCAGGATGACATCGACTTTCTATCCCATCTTCCCAAAAACCACTGAAACAAATTCAATCCTACTAAGCTTTGATGTAGTAAGCCTGTACACCAATATCCCACCTGATTTAGGAATAAAGGCGATCAAATACTGGGTAGACAAACACAGAGAAGCAATTCCCCACAGATTCACAGTGACATTTATATTAGACTCAGTGAGACTTATTCTGGAAAATAATACTTTCTTCTTCAATGGAAAGAACTATATCCAAATTAAAGGCACAGCTATGGGAACGAGGTTTGGTCCCGTTTATGCGAATTCGGTGATGGGTTACTTAGAAAAAAAACTTTACCAGGAAATAGAAGAGAAATACAACACTGAATTTAGGAAGTATATTGAAAAAGCATGGAAGAGATACCTTGACGATTGCTTTATAATCTGGACAAAATCTCAAAACATTGGAAGAATTCAACACCCTCCTGAACAACCTACACCCATCCATCCAATTTACAAAGGAGATGAGCAATACCAAATTACCATCTCTAGATGGTAATTTGGTAAAAAGAACACCGCCATTACCACAGATATATATTATAAACACACACATACACACCAATACCTGAATTTTAAATAATGCCATCCACCGCATACAA
>NC_068996.1:39807776-39808823 GCF_001194135.2 Octopus bimaculoides | reverse complement strand
ATATATAGAGAGAGAGAGAGAGAGAGAGAGAGAGAGAGAGACTTTATTATGACCTATGATCATTTCAATGCAATATGCATGAGTCGATCTGGATATTGCATCAAAATGTTCATAGGTCATAATAAAGTCTTTACAATGGATCATCTTTTAGCTCTTATTTAAATCGATATACATGCAAAAACTCACATGTGAGTATTTTGCTACGTTTGATAACGGATACAATATTTTTACCAAATTTTGGTATAAATCTATAAATACATACACACACACACACACACATATATATATATATATATATATATATACTTTGAAGGTGTATGGCTTACTGATTACGATATTCAACTCACAATCATATGGTCGTGAGTTCAGTTCCCGGCAACACATTGTGTCCTTGAGCAAGTCACTCTGTTTCGCATTGCTCCAGTCCACTCAGGAGGCAAGAATGAGTAGTACCTGTAGTTCAAAGGGCCAGCCTTGTCATATTCCATGTCATGCTAAATCTCCCTGAGAACTCTATGTGAAGGGTACATGTGTTTGTGGAGTGTTCAGCCTTCTGCACGTTAACTTCATGAGCAGGCTGTTCCATTGATTGGATCAACTAGAACCCTCATTGTTTGTAACCAACAGAGTGCCAGCAATAAAAAAATTAAAGCTGCAAGACTATCACAAATCTGTTATATATATATATATATATATATAAAAATCAAAATAAGCAACACGGATTTTAAAGATGACTGCAGTACGCACGTTTCATGCTACTCCATTTATTTAAGTAATGCGAGCATTACATTAAATGCAATATGTAGAGCAATCTTCAGCTGCACAAAAATGTAGAAAATTACAGTGGAATAGTCATATTATAATTGTGGCAACATTTAAAATCCAAGTGGGAGGAAGAATAGCCTTGGCTATGTCATGATGGATTTTTATGTTGCTTATTTTGATTTTTTGATCACCTTGCTTTTAGAATGTTTTTTTTTGGATAATACCATACTATATTCTGGTGCCTAAACATAAGTACCATATTCAATTTTGAATCTAAATCTA
>NC_068996.1:39796542-39807766 GCF_001194135.2 Octopus bimaculoides | reverse complement strand
TATATATATATATATATATATATATATATATTCCGTTTATTGGCTAAACTGGCAATATGACCATCCCCAAATACAACAACGAATATATATATATATTTAGATAGACAGATGGACTGACTAACGTCTTTCAGTTTCTTATTTCTTTACTGCCCACAAGGGGCTAAACATAGAGGGGACAAACAAGGACAGACAAAGGGATTAAGTCGATTACATCGACCCCAGTGCGTAACTGGTACTTAATTTATCGACCCCGAAAGGATGAAAGGCAAAGTCAACCTCGGCAGAATTTGAACTCAGAACGTAGTGGCAGACGAAATAATGCTAAGCATTTTGTTCGTTGTGCTAACGTTTCTGCCAGCTTGCTGCCTTAACGTCTTTCAGTTTCTGATTACCAAATCCACTCGCAAGGTTTTTGTCAGCCCAAGGTTAGAGTAGAAGACACTTGCCCAAAGTGCCACACAGCAGGACTGAATCTGGAACCTTGTGGTTGGGAAGTGAACTTCTTATCACACAGCCATGTCTGCATGTACGTTTTCTAAGGTAATAAATTATAATTTTAAAGGAGATTTGACTGCTATTTCTTACAGTTTCAGAAACCACATTGATCCCCTTACTCTTTCAGATAAGAGAGTGAAGTCGGTTTAAACTATTTAAATGCATGAAGTTTAATTTTCGTTCTACAATTAGTTTAATTAGTCCATCTAACCCAATAATGCATAAAGTTTAATCTTCACTCTACAATTAACTGCAATTAATTAACAATAAAACTAAAACTAAACAATATGGATGAGATAGCCATAAATGATTGATTATTCTATAGTTTGGATTTACGGAAAGTTAATTGCTGGTTTCGGCTCTCTTGTGTCTCTTGATTACTGCAGATACAATATTCCATACGAAGGGCATGGCAGTTATCTTGATTTTGTAAAGGTCAGTGATTGGTCAAGTCTAGTATTATTTCTTTTTCTTTCTTTTCTTGGTTTCAAAAGAATGGTTGGGTTTGTTCAGGATTTTAGCAGAATACAGGATTGCACTTTTTTGCAGGTCAACAATGTGAGCCTCAATTCCAGTTTCATTCAGTTTTTTTAGGTAGCATTTTTGGTTTCGTGCCAAGTGCACCAATAACCACAGGAATAATTGTCGTCTAAGTCTTTCACAGTCTTTTTATCTCTCTAGCTCTGCTCTGATATTTCTCAATTTTCAAAATTATTTTGGTATCCACCCTATCCATAATCATCATCATCATCATCATCGTTTAACATCCGCTTTCCATGCTGGCATGGGTTGGATGGTTTGACTGAGGACTGGCAAGCCAGGAGGCTGCATCAGGCTCCAATCAGATCTGGGAAGGTTTCTATGGCTGGATGCCCTTCCTAACGCCAACCACTCCGAGAGTGTAGTGGGTGCTTTTATGTGCCACTGGCATGAGGGCCAGTCAGACAGCACTGGCTTCAACCACACTCAAATAGTACTTTTTACATGCCACCAGCACAGGTGCCAGTGAGGCAGCACTGGTATCAGCCATGATGATGATTTCACTTGACTCAACAGGTCTTCTCAAGCACAACATATTGCCCAGCAATTGGAGGGTACTCATAAATGGGGCAGTTATGCAACACTGGCATAGGCCATGGCTATGATCTCACTTGGCTTGCCAGGTCTTCTCAAGTCTGTTATCATACAGTATTGCAAAGTCAGTGATCTAACACTGTTTCTTTTGTTCCTTGTAATCATGCCTGATCTTCATACCTCAATAGTGTGGTCAGTCTTTATAGAGAAGTCCCATGATTATTATAACTATTATTATTTCCTTTCATATTTTTGCTGTTTCTTTTTGCTGATTATCACAGATTTAATCCAACTTTGCATGGATCTCACTCATACACGTCCGTCATGTCAGTTATTCACTGCATTATTATTATTATTATTATTATCATTATTAGATGAAAACTCCCAGTTTATTTTGCTAGGTATGATAGAAAGTGTCAACTGTCCAGAGCCAGCAGACTAAGGTGACACTTGTAGGAGTGGCTGTGTGGTAAGTAGCTTGCTTATGAACCGCATGGTTTTGGGTTCAGTCCCATTGTGTAGCACCTTGGGCAAGTGTCTTCTACTATAGCTCCTGGCACGTGAAGTCATTTGAGTGAGATCGTTGCCAGTGCCTCTGGACTGGCTCCTGTGCAGGTGGCACGTAAAAAACACCATTTGAGCGTGGGCGTTGCCAGTACAGCAGGACTGGCCCTCGTGCCGGTGGCACGTAAAAGCACCCACTACACTCTCTGAGTGGTTGGCGTTAGGAAGGGCATCCAGCTGTAGAAACTCTGCCAAATCAGATTGGAGCCTGGTGTAGCCATCTGGTTCACCAGTCCTCAGTCAAATCGTCCAACCCATGCTAGCATGGAAAGCAGACGTTAAACAATGATGATGATTATTATTATTATTATTATTATTATTATTATTATTATTATTATTATTATTATTATTATTATTACTATTATTATTATCATCATCATTATTATTATTCATATATGCACAACAAATTGGCTGTTGGAAAAGAAAAATTCCTAACATCAGGCTACAACAAGTAACTTTAGATGCCATGAACCCTCCTAAGTATCTACTAGGATACATTTTACCCACACTTTCTATAGTCTCTGTAATTCAATAGTTAGTTCCTGGTACTTTGCTATTTTTTCTATATTTCTCATATTAATGTTTTCATCATTTGGGACTGTAAAGTCAATTATCCGGCACTTTCTATTCTCTTTCTCTACTACTACTAAATCAGGTCTTCTAGCTTCTTTTACTCTGTCAGTCTCTGAATGTTAAAGTCTCACAACATCTTATATTTCTTACTTTCTAGTACTAAGGTTGACAAAAATCAAGTAGATTTCCAATGTAGATTAAGCAAATCAAAAGAGGAAAATGATACTCATACAGTAAGTGAATGTAGCATGCTGGCAAAGAAAGAATACAAGAAAAGACATGACAATCTAGGGAGAGTAATCCATTGGGAGTTTTGTAGAAAGCAAGGATTTGAACGTACTGATAAATGGTATGAACATGAACCTGGTAAAGTACTAGAAAGTAAGAAACTGCTTACATCCCTGTAACTTTGCAGTTCAGTAAAAGAGACTGATAGAATAAGTATTAGGCTTAAGAAAAAAAATTTATACTGGATTTGATTCTTTCAACTAAAATTCTTCAAGGTGGTGCCCCAGCATGGCCACAATCTAATGACTGAGACAAGTAAAAAAATTGAAGATAAAAAATAACCATCAGAGTAACTTGGGACTTATGACATATGAAACAAGGGTTAAAGAATGATAGGAAACAGCGGTTAAAGAATGGTAGGAAACAAGGGTTAAAGAATGGTAGGAAACAAGGGTTAAAGAATGGTAAGAAACAAGGGTTAAAGAAAGGTAGGAACAAGGGTTAAAGAATGATGGGAAACAAAGGTTAAAGAATGGTAGGAAACAAGGGTTAATGAATGATAGGAAACAAGGATTAAAGAATGATGGGAAGCAAGGGTTAAAGAATGGTGGGAAACAAGGGTTAAAGAATGGTAGGAAACAAGGGTTAAAGAATGATAGGTAACAAGGGTTAAAGAATGGTAGGAAACAAGGGTTAAAGAATGGTATAAAACAAGGGTTAAAGAATGATAGGAAACAAGGATTAAAGAATGATAGGAAACAAGGGTTAAAGAATGGTAGGAAATGGGTTAAAGAATGGTAAGAAACAAGGGTTAAAGAATGGTAGGAAATAAGGGTTAAAGAATGGTAAGAAACAAGGGTTAAAGAATGGTAAGAAACAAGGGTTAACTGATACTCTGTTAACAAGGATAGACATTTAGGACAAACTTTGAAATTCTTTGGACAACTTTGGTTTAACAGTTGAGTCCTGATTACTTCTGGTATTTATTTCATGTGTGCTTTATCAGTGTTGATTTTTGAAGTTTGAGTTTTGTGTTTTTTGGCATTGATAAAAGTTCAGTGATTAATCTTCTTCTGGTTCAATGTTTCGAGTGGAATTTCTACAAAAAGATGATGAAGCTGAAAAGTTCTGAGAATGTTAATGGACTGTTAGGAATGTAGGTGCTGCAAAAGTAAAACGCGAAGAATTAATAATTCAATATCAGAGATAAATAATAATGATGACAACGATGATGAGACAGTGGTGGTGGTTGTCGTCGACATCGTCGTCATGGTGGTGATGATGACGATGATGATGATTATGATGATTAAACTTAAACAAACATAGTTATACCTTCCGTGGAGCATATTTGAAAGCAGAGCTATTCACTATACATACATGCGTGAATGAATACATGTATATGTGTATACATTTATACATATATACATGCAAACATACGTACATATGTACATATATATATATCCATATACATACATACATGCAAAGGGGCATACACATACATATGTATACACACAGACATGCAGACAATACATACATTCATATGCACGCATTAACAAATGCATATAGAAGCATAAATGTACACACATACTACATACAAACACATGTACATAAATACACACACACACATTTATATCTACATACAAATAATCATTTTTGATTTAAATTTTCATCTAAATTCATGAAAATTAATGAAAATTTGAATTAAAAGTTTGAAACAAAAATAATTAAGGAAACGTTAGTGAAAAATACTTTCAAGAAGATTCCTACACACACACACACACACATGCACGTATGCCCACACACATACATACACATGCACATACTCACACATGCACATATGCACACATATATGGACCCACACACATACAAACATATGCACACACATGCATGTACATATGCACATACATGCATACACACATGCACACATATGGACATACACATGCATGCATATGCACATACACATGTACACACACATATGGACTCACATGCATACAGACATATGCACACACACATGCATGCACATATGCACACACACATGGACATGCACATGCATGCACACACATGCACGTACACATTTTATGGATCTAACATGAAAAAAGAAATTTTTGTGATTTTATTATTAATTCAAATTTTCATCTGTATTCAGACACACACACAAACACACAGACACATACACATGCACACGCACATCCACGCACAGGAACACATTTAAGCTATTCATATAATAAAGTACACATTTCTAAATGTTTTGTCCATGATATTTTGTCCTTAAGAGCATTATCATTATTATATTAGAAACATGCAGCATCATGATAATCACCATCACCACCACCATCATCATCCTCACCATCACCACCACCATCATCATCATTTTCATCATCATTGTCATCGTCATCATCATCTCCATCACCATCATCATTTCTATCACTACTGCTACCACCACCACCATTATCATCGTCTTCGTTGTCATCGTCATCGTCATCATCATCATCATCATCATCATCATTGTCATCATTATCATTATCATCATTTTCATCACCATCATCATCATCACCACCACCACCATTATCATCATCATCTTCATCATCATTGACATCATCATTATCATCATCATCATCATCATCATCATCACCATCTCCATCATGATTGTCAGTCAGCATCATCATCATCAGCGTCATCATCATCATCATCATCATCATCATCATCATCATCATCATCAGTAGTAGTAGTAGTAGTAGTAGTAGTATTAAAGCAGCGAGCGGGCAGAATTGTTAGCTCACTTGGCAAAAAATGCTTAGCAGAATTTTATCCGTCTTTACGTTCTGAGTTCAAATTCTACCTAAGCCAACTTTGCCTTTCGTTATTTCGTGGTCGATAAAGTAAGTACCAGCTGCGTACTGGGGTCGATGTAATCGACTTATTCCCTCTCTCCAAAATTGCTAGCCGTTTGCTAAAATTTGAAGTTATCATTATTAGAAGTCAGGGCACTCGTGGTTTATGGAGTTTTTCCATGAGTAACCCTTGAGCGTTTCCTCTCTATTGAAGATTATACATTACTCTTTACTCTTTACTCTTTTACTTGTTTCAGTCATTTGACTGCAGCCATGCTGGAGCACTGCCTTTAGTCGAGCAAATCGACCCCAGGACTTATTCTTTGTAAGCCTAGTACTTATTCTATTGGCCTATTGGTATATACATATATATGACAGGCTTCTTTCAGTTTCCGCCTACCAAATCCACTCACAAGGCTTTGGTCGGTCCGAGGCTATAGTAGAAGACACTTGCCCAAGGTGCCACGCAGTGGGACTGAACCCAGAACCATGTGGTTGGTAAGCAAGCTACTTACCACAACAGCCACTCCTGCGCCATTGTTAAAATGTTTTTTGTTTTTCTTGTCTATTATGTTAAACCTGTTTACATGCAAAACCCTCACTCCAACACACACTCACACACACATACACACGCACATACACACGCACATACACACTTCTTTTTGTACTGTACTGACCATAATGTTTTTCCTTTAATGTAAATCCTTTGTGCTCATTAAAGAAATCATTATTATTAGTTTCTTTAATTCCTTTTCACAGGCTTCTAATGAAAGAATACATTTACCAAGTATTTGTGAAAGATGCAGGTAAAAAACGAAAGCCTTTTGTTTTATCTAATTTAGCATAATTAACTTTGATTAACTTAACTGAGGACTGTTTGAAAGTAAAAGGATTCAGTATGAAGAATGTTTATTTGTGAGACTGGATTAAGTAGAAATTACTGGATGGTTAAGGTATTTTGCTAATATGCATGTATGCATGTTTGTGTTGAGTGTGCATGTATGTACAGATGTCTACATGTGTGTGTGTGTGTGTGTGTGTGTGTGTGCAGATGTCTGCATGTGTCTCTGTGTGTGGTGTGGGTGTATATGAGTGGATGTATATGTAGATGTCTGCATGTGTGTGTGTGTATGTCTGCATGTGTGTGTGTGTGTGTGTGTAGATGTCTGCATGCGTCTCTGTGTGTCGTGTGGGTGTATATGAGCAGATGTCTGCAAATGTGTGTTTGTGTGTGTGTGTATGTGCAGATGTCTGCATGCAGCTCTGTGAGTGTGTAGTGTGGGTGTATATGAACGGATGTATGTCTGGATATCTGCATGTGTGTGTGTGTGTGCATGGATATATGTGCAGATGTGTGTTTGTGTGTGCATCTGTGTTCGGCAATTTCTGCATGTCTGTGTGAGTGTGTGTGTGTGTGTAAGTATGTACATATATATGTATGCATATATACATGTGTGTGTGTGCGCGCGCACGCGTGTGTAAGTATGTACATGTATATGTATGCATATATACATGTGTGTGTGTGTGTGTGTGTGTGCGTGTGTGTGTCCATCCATTCCTGCTTAACTCATGCCTTGTAGGCCAACTAGTTTCCTCATCGCTATTTTCTGTCTCATCTCAGGTGAGGGGGTCTTGTCTTGTACTTGGTGACTTCAACACACACACACACACAAAAGTAGCCTGTACACTCTATAAAGTGGTTGGCATTAGGAAGGGCATCAAGCAATAGAAACCATTCCAAAGTAGACATTGGGATATGATGTGGTCCTTAGACCCATCCCACCCTTTCAAACCGTCTGATCCATGCCAGTATGGAACATAGTCCTTAAACAATCATGATCATGACGAGGGCAATGATGATGATGATGATGATGATGATGATGATGATGATGATGATGATGACTACAATGACAGTGGTGATGCTGACAATGTAGACAATAATGATGATGAAAATAATGATGATGATGATGATGATGATGACGACAACAACAATGTCAACGAAGAAGATGATGATGATGATGATGACGATGGCAACAATAATGAAGAAGATGATGGTGATGAAGATGACACTGACAATGAAGACGACGATGATGATGATGACAATGACAGCGATGACGACAACAAAGGCAATGATGATGAAGATAAGGATGATAATGATGATGATGTGCATGTACATATGTGAAGGTACGTGGCTTAGTGGTTTGGGGTATTTGGCTCAAGATCATAAGGTCGTGAGTTCGATTCCTCGCTGTGCATTGTCTCCTTGAGCGAGACACTTTATTTCATCTTTTTTCCAGTCCACTCAGCTGCCTGAAATGAATAGTAACTGTATTTAAAAAGGGGCCAGCCATATCACATTCTTCGTCAAACTGAATCGCTCGGAGAACTACGTTAAAGGAACATGTGTCTGTGGAGTGCTCAGCCACTTGCACATTAATTTCACGAGCAGGCTGTTCCATTGATCAGGTCAACTGGAACCCTCGTCACCATATGTGATGGAGTGCCAGATACTAGTTAGTTGCACACACACACACACACACACACACACATCTAATCATTCCGTCTTTGAACTTCTCTGCATTAAGATCTGAAATGTAAGACCTTCTCTACCCTGATAACAGATGCTCGTCTTATCCAATGTTGATTGTTTCCATTACAACTGCAGATTGAAATGAACTACATCTGCAGACCCCCCAGAAACAGCCGTTGGACTTATAACACCCCTTTTCTACCCCTTTAATTTTCTTTATCGTTTGTGCTCTGTATAGACATTTACTAATATAAATGTCTATATATTTAGACTTAAATATTCATCGTCTGAAAGTCTCCACTTTATGCTTTCTCTCCTTTTGCATGTATACATGTTCAAACAAAAACTATTATATTTAATATATCTAATTTGTTTATCCACATAATTGCCCCTTTCCGTGTGTGTGTGTGTGTGTGTGTGTGTGTGTGTGTGATGTGTGTGCATGTGTGTGTGTGTGTGCATGTGTATGTGTGTGCGTGTGTGTATGTGTTGATTTGTGTTTTTTTTATGTTCAGTTTCCCCTGCTATCATGGGCTGGATTAGCATGCATTCAGATGTTTTTACGGACAGGTACCCTTCCTGTCACTAAACCTAACCTGTTTTGCAAGTAAAGGTTTTCCTTGTTTTTTTTTTTTTAATTCCATTTCATCTTCATAAGTGCAAAGCTTTTGGAGAGTCTGTTAGCAGGGAAGGTCCACTAGCCATCACTCTTTCACTTTTGTTTTTTCTCTCAAAGCATTTCATGCAAAGACATGCAATGTAAACATTCACACAGATACACGTACACAAACTTACATACACATACATGCATACTTATAGACACACACACACACACACACACACACACACACACACACACACACACACACACACACACACACACACACACACACACACACACACACACACGAACACATATGTTTACTCACACATCAGGTTTCTGAAGAATCCACACAATATCAAAAACACAAACATCTTGGTCCTTATACAAACCCCTTCAGGCGTATGAATCAGTTAATTGTTAAATAAACAAGTAAATAGGGGCTGAGTGACCATATGCTTAAAGCTATCAATATCTTAACAACTATACCTGAGGGACAAGCTGCTTGTATTTGTCTTATGAGACATGCTTATAGTAATCAATACAGCAATTTCCTCTGATGGTTTCCCCAAGGAGGGGGATGTTTTTACTGTCCAATTGATCTTCTTTACTGTTCAACAGCAGAGTTTCTAAACTGACAAAGCAGAATCCTGAATCCAAGGGAAACCAGCTGCAATATACCTTGGTAACTATTTGACAATAGGAGAGGAGAGATCAATAGGTTTAACTGTTGTAAAGGGAATTGTGGTAGTGACTAGGGCTTTGATGTTTGTAGTTTTTATCAGAGATGTTGGCATTTGTGTTAACCTGAAGTTTCAACTCACAGGAAGGATACTTAGGAGATGTTGATAACACCAGTAACACTAAAGACACATAAACATACACACACACGCACACATACCTAGACACATGTATATACATGTGAGGATGTGTGTTTGTGTATATATATATGTATATATGTGTGCTTACTCTGGTAAATACATGCATATACATATATATATAAATACATATATATGTATATATATATATATATATATATATATATATCATCATCGTTTAACGTCCGCTTTCCATGCTAGCATGGGTTGGACGATTTGACTGAGGACTGGTGAAACCGGATGGCAACACCAGGCTCCAATCTGATTTGGCAGAGTTTCTACAGCTGGATGCCCTTCCTAACGCCAATATATATATATATATATATTAGATAATGAATATATATATATATATTAGATAATGAATATATATATATTATTATATATATATATTAGATAATGAATCATGGTATGTACCTGGTAGCTTACCAGTAAAACGTGTTCACTTTTAAAGTGTTCATTGAGCATTTGATTAATGAGAGAGACAGAAGATGGAAGATACGAGAATGTTTATTAATCACTACAATTGTTTTGACCCATTTAGCATTTAGTATCTTCCCTCTCTCTCTCATTAATCAAATATATGTGTGTATATATATGTATGTATAATCTTATAGTAAAAAACCACAAATCCTGTAAAAACGGCTACCCAGGGTTTCCTTGTTGAAATAATAATTTATTCTGCTATTTATCAAGCTGAAAACAAGATGGTTTGTCAGTTGTCTTTTGAGCAGAAAACCTTTAAACAAGGGATTCTGGTAAAGAAGACAATTATTATTTCAACCAGGAAACACAGGATGGCTGTATTTGCAAGATTTGTGCCTTTTTTTATAAGATTTTCTTTACTCTCTTAGTTGGTTGAGTGTTTTTCTAGTTGTTGAAACATTACCACATAATATATATCTATCTATATATAAAAATATATATATATGTGTGTGTGTGTGTGTGTGTGTGTGTGTGTGTGTGTGTGTGTGTCTGTCTGTGTATAGATTATGCAGGTAGTCAGGGTACATCCTAGCTGTGTCCTCTTGAAACTCATCTGCTTGTTCCATAATTACAATCTCATGTAGTCTCAGTTGCTGCTGTATGTTACTCAAAATACATATTAAAATCAAGAATTATGGAAATATCATTTGCAGTGTTATTGTATAACAAGTCCTTCGTGTGTATGTGTGTGTGCATGTGTGTATGTGTATTTGTGAGTATGTTTGTGTGTGTGTGTGTATGACAAGGTGACAAAGGAATAAGCAGTTATCTTATGAACTTCATAAGCTTACAGCTGTTTCTGCTATAAGATGTAGTGGATATATATATATATATATATATATATGGGAGAATATACAAATAATAACAACAGACGAGGACAGGTGGTGTAAATAACAAAAGTATATATTAGTATGACGCTCGGGAATACGGAAAGTCTTTGACGTTTCGAGCTACGCTCTTCAACAGA
>NC_068996.1:39794451-39795495 GCF_001194135.2 Octopus bimaculoides | reverse complement strand
ATATATGTATATATACATATACATCTTTCTCTCTCTCTCTCTATATATATATATATATAACAGTGAAGAATGTTTCTGCCTTTAACATGAATACATCATAAATGGTCTCTAGAGACCTCGACATGTGTACAATGATTAGACAGTGGAATAGGGGTGAGGCAGATGTACTTTTGATATTGTGAAAACAGTTGTTTAATGGAATCGGTACTTTTGTGTGTTTTGCTCTTTTAATCATTGCAGTAAAGAAATGTTGAAAGTGGAAGCAAGCACAGCTCAGGAGCAGTTCCTTAAATGGCGAATTAATGAATTGCAGAAGAAGAAACTTGAAGGAGAAATAGAAGATCATCTGCTCAAAGTGGTAAATATTATTTTATATACATTTATGTTGGGTAAGGAACTGAAAGAGTACAATTGTGGATGCAAGCAGCTTTATTTGGGTCTCTAGAGTAATGTTTACTTGATAGGGTGCATCACTCTGAGATCAAGGAATCACTCCAGGTCAAGCTGCTATTTTTCTACATTGAGAGATCCCAGCTCCAGTACTGTGGTCATGTGATTAGAATGTTGCAGGAGAGAATCACAATGGATTTTACAAGCCAAGCCATCTGGTAAGAGATCTAGGGGTGGACCAAAGATGGGATGATTGGATACGAAAATGAGTATTTCAAGCTTTAATTGATATTTCAAGCAAATCAAATATGAAAAGCGTTTATTCATCAGAATATATCCCATAATATCCTATTGTCTGTTGCCATTGTTGTGTCAATTTTATGCTTATCTCATTTGGTTGGTTTACAGGGAAAAAAATTCCCTGCACCCGTTTTCAACCTCATCCACATTATTGAACCTTTAGCCTTGCAGAAAATGACCCATGGTGAAATGACCCAAGAAAATGACCCAAAGGCAGCGAGCTGGCAGAAACGTTACCCCGCCGGGCGAAATGCTTAGCAGTATTTCGTCTGCCGCTACGTTCTGAGTTCAAATTCTTCTGAGGTCAACTTTGCCTTTCATCCTTTTGGGGTCGATAAATTAAGTACCAGTTAC
>NC_068996.1:39787184-39793662 GCF_001194135.2 Octopus bimaculoides | reverse complement strand
GGTGGTAATAGTAGTGGCGGCGGTGGTGGTGGTGGTGGTGGTGCTGCTGCTGCTGCTGCTGATCCTATTGCTGAAGATGCTGCTGATGCTGATGCTGATGCTCTCAGTGGTGTTGGTAGTGGTGCTGCATTAGTGGCAGTGTCAGTGGCAGTTTTGACATCTATATCTTTGGTGTATGGTAGAATGATCTGATTATTTTACATTAGATGGTGTGTTTATATATTGAGGCTGCAGACTTGTTTTGTCCCCTAGTTAACACCATCACCTGGCCCTGAGATGTCTTTGAGCGGAGTCCCCTCTAATGCAAGCATTCTGACCAAGTCTCTGGTGGCTTGAGGATAACCTCCTCTTTTCCTTCCACCAGTCTTGGAGGAATTGCAAAAGATCCATAAATGCTATCCTTTCACCTGTGACTAAACCTTGAAAAAATTATTGCTTGGATGCACACTCCCTTTTGATAAATATCTGTCAATACTCAAAACTACATTTTGGTGATGTTAGCCATATGTATAAATGGTTTACCAAATAAAATTGTACTTCATTTCTGAAGCTCTGATGAAGCCATAAGGTGATACGCAAACACTCAACTATGAATGCACTGCATCTCATAGCAGAAACAGCTGTAAGCTAATGGAGTTTATTATATAATTTCTTGTTCCATTGTCATTTATATAATCTCATATGTATGTATGTATGTATGTACATTCATATTTATGTATGTTTCTATGTTTGTATGTATGTATGTATCTATCTATGCATGTATATATATATATGTATGTATGTATGTATGCAGGTAGGTAGGTAGGTAGGTAGGTAGGTAGGCAGGCAGGCAGGCATGCAGGCATGTATATATGGATATATACCATATCATCATCACTACATAACTCCAAATCTGTTTAAGTCAAGTGTAACATAGTCCATCACATAGTATAGACTATGTTGATCTCTACTCACCCTTATAAAGGGCATGTTAAAAAGGCGACTGTTTGCCATGCTGAAAATTATATAACGATTTGAACTCAATTACTAACAACAAGAAGCCGTACCTTACTGATAGCTAAAGTGGGTTAGATCAGCAAATGTTTAAGAATGTTTGCCAGAAACACAGCGTTATGCTACAGAAGAGAACCATTAACCAATGGCATAACTAACAGGGAAGCAAGGGGAGGGACCATTCCCCACAAGTGCATTTTTCAAAATTGGCACCTTTGCAACAACTTTCTTTAACTCTTTAGTGCACTTGAGTGATAAAAATCAAATTTCTTATTTTAATTTTTTTTATTGTTAATCATTTGGTCTTGGAAGAACTTTCTGGAGTTATTACATTATTTGACCAACTTACCATGTTTTTTAATGTCTGCTAAATCTCCTGTGATGCTCCCGAAGAACCAAAACAAACCCTGATGTCATAACCTCTCAACACTGGACAATCCCACGGATTTTCATCCTGTTTATGTCACACCTGTATCGATAGTTGTAAGTTTCATGAACAATCTTTTCTACTATAGGCACAAGGCTTGAAATTTTGAGGGAGGGGACAAGCCTATTACATCGACCCCAGTACTCAACTGGTACTTAATTTATCAACCCCGAAAAGATGAAAGGCATAGTTGACCTCAGCGGAATTTGAACTCAGAACATAGTGACAGGTGAAACACCACTAAGTATTCCATCCAGCGTGCTAACAATTCTGCCAGCTTGCTGCCTTAGGTTTCATACATAATAACATCATTACTGAAACATCAAATTCATGAATGCAGCATACATTTATGTATATAACTAATGAAATATTTCACGTAAATAACAGAAATGAGCTAAAAAAAATTGTTTGGTATATGTCAGGGCACCTTTTTTTCTTTTTTAATATGCTCGCTCCCACTAACTTTAGAACCTGGTCATGCCTCTGCCTTCAACATTTCAACTTGATCAACAGTGAATCATTACAACTCCTTCTATACATGTCTTATGCTTAAATATAGTTTCCACGATAGTTTCATACATTCATACATTCATACTCTCTCACACCATTAAATTTTTGATGAACCTGTCCATTGTCTAGTGAGCATTTAATGAGGTTTACTCCAATATTGCTCTTGTATACAGACATTTACCTGTACTTTCCTCTGCACCACATGCATTGCAGCTTATCATCACCTCATTTGTCTTTCCGATATTTACCGTTATACCTTTTGCTTGCTTGGTTGTATTCCTTCCATCTCTTCATCATTTCTTTCAGTTCATCCATACTCACAGCTCTTAAAACCAGATCATATGCATATAGCAACTCCCATGGTAAATCAATCTTTAGTCTTTAACCCTTTAGTCTATAACCCCGGCCAGATGCAGACCTGCACCCCCAATCACATCATTGAAAATCTCAAAACTACTAGATAATGCATAGTTAATTCAAAATAGTGTGAATAAATGTTGTATTTCACAGAGTAATCTGGAAGCTAAAGGGTTATATATACATACATACATGTATGTATGTATTCATGCATGCATACATACCAAACATACATACCATACGTACATACATACCATACCTTACAATATCATTCTAAAAATAGACAATCGCATCATTGAACTCTCAAAGCTATGAGATGGTGTGTGGTTAATTGAAAACAGGGTTAATAAATAAGCATTATATTTGACAGAGTAATCTGGATGCTAAAGGGTTAAGCCAGCAACCCTATCACAACTACAAGTATTAGTAGTCTCAAAACAGCTCCCTGATGTACGCCAACCTTCACTTCAAATTCATCACTGCTCCTTCTCTTTTGTCCTTATAAATGTGCATGTCCTTTCATTGATACAGACATCCATTACTCCACTACTAACTCATTCAATGACCATCATCATCATTATCATTTATTGTCCGCTTTCCATGTGGCATGGGTTGTACAGTTTGACCAGGGGCTGGCCAGGCAGGAGACTGCACCAGGCTTCACAGGGTTTTTATGGCTGGGACCGCCTTCCTAACACTACCCACTTTACAGAGTGGACTGAGTGCTTTCTATGTGGTACCAACACAACCGAGGTTTGTTTTGGTTTGTACAGATAGGTGTCCTTCTATGCACCATCACTGGCAGGGTCACCAAGTAACTTTCAAGACAAAGATCCTTTGAGAGGGGAGGGGGGGCATTGATGACAGGTGATGAGAGGCTAGAGTGTGACAGAGGGACAGTAACAGGTGTCTTGCTATAGAGGAGATACATGGTTACCCAGTCAGAGAGGGAGAGAGCAAGAAATAGAGGGGGAGGGAGGGAGGGAGAGAGATGAAGAAGGAGGAGAGAAACAGGTATGTTGCTGTAGAGGAGGTATATGGTTACCCCGTCAGAGGGAGAGAGAAAAAGACAAAGAGAGAGGGAGAGAGAGATAGTGAGTGATCAAGAATGTGAGAGAGAGAGTGGAAGAGAGTGAGAGGATGAGAGTGCAAGAGAGAGATGGTGGTGAAGTACCAGGGCATGCTCTCAACGTACAGGTATCAGAATATAAATGAGATGGTAGAGTAGAGTGAGAGAGAGAGGGAGGGATAAATGGTGGCAAGGTGCCAGGGCATACCTTCAAGGTACAGAAATCAGAATATAAATGGGGATGGTCGCTGCTTAATGTGGAATGCTGCTAAAAGCCTTCTCCAGGTTCAAGAAACCCAAGAAACAACTTGTTCCTCATGTCAATGTACTTCTTCTGCAATTGCCTTACAATGAAATAATTCCTCTTTCTGGCATAAATCCAAACTACTTTCCATTAATCTCGCTTCCTCATCCTCTTTTCTAATGTTTTCTCCAATAACTTCATTTCATGCTCCAATAATTGTTCTGTACAAACTAAATTCTAGGAAATTACCTTTCGCTGTGTCTTTTTACCTTATATCTTTCACTTGTTTCAGTTATTGAACAGTGGCCATGCTGGGGCACCACCTTGAAAGGTTTTAGTAAAAAAAAAATCATTACCAATATTTATTTATTCATTTATTTATTAAGCCTGGTACTTATTCTGTTAGCATCTTTTGCCAAAACTGCTAAGTTACAGGGCTGCAAACAAACCAACACTTGTTGTCAAGTGGTGGTTGGGGACAAACACTAACACAAAGAAACACATGTATATATATGTTCCAAATTCAGTCCCACTCCTTGGCACCTTGAGCAAGTATCTCTACTATAGCCTTGGGTCAACCAAAGCCTTGTGAATGGATTTGGTAGACAGAAACTACCAAATCCATATATATGTGCATACATACATACATACATACATACATACATATATAAATGTATATATCTGTGTGCGCGTGTGTCTTCGTGTTTGTGGCTCCCACCCCATCACCTGTGTTGGTGTGTTTATGTCCCCATAACTTAGGAGTTCGGCAAAAAGACCGAGAGAATAAGTATTAGGCTTTAAAATAAGTCTTGTGGTCAAATTGTTCAACAAAAACCCTTCAAGATGATGCTCCAGCATGGCCACAGTCGAATGACAGAAACTAGTAAAATAATATATATAAGTGTGTGTGTGTTTGTGTGTGTGTGTGTGTGTGTGTGTGTGTGTGTGTGTGTGAGACGGGCTTCTTTCAGTTTCCGTCTACCTAATCATCTGACATTGCTTTAGTTGGTCTGGGGCTATAATAGAAAACATTTGTCCAAGTTCGGTCCTACAGCATGGGGCTGAACCTGGAACCATGTGATTCTGAAGCAAACATCTTACCACAAAGCCATGCCTGCACCTATATCCAATAAAATGAGAGCACAAATGTATATCCACAAGCATATAGTCTTCTTTCACTGCAAATACAGGTCTCTGGACAATTTTGTTCACATTCCAACTTTCTGCAGCCTTTAACAAGAGTTAGTCCCCTTGATTTTCCACTCTTCTTACTCTTTTTACTTCCTTAAATTCTTTCCTAATTATCTCCTCTACCAGTCTAATAAAGAGGATTGCTTTCTGTTTCATTCCATTCATTTTACACATTCTTTTCATGTATCTTTTCCGCCTTCTCTTAATACTGCCTGAATCCTCAGCAATCTATCCCATTTTGCCCTTCAAACAGCTCAGAACTATTCACATCATATATTTCCTTTGGTAATTGCTTCCTAACATTAAACACTTCTGCTACCATAGTTCTGCTACCATGTACTGCCTTTGTTTCAAATAGTGAAGAATTTAATAAAATAACTCTGTCATTATTGAGCTGATGTTTACAAAATAAATTAACATGAAATTTTGATTGAATGTTTTAATTTAGATCACTTTAACCCTTCTGTTAACATATTTCTGTTGAAGTAAACGGTCTTTGTGTCAATTAATTTTGAAAGTAACAGAGAAAGTTTAGTAAAATAACCTTCCTATTATTAAACCAGAGTTGGGGAATGAAACTAACATGAAATTTTGGGGGAACATTTTAATTTTATGTTGTGTCAGGGGAGAGTCATTTTCTTATTGTGCCTTGAAATTTAACACACTCACCGTTAAAATTTCCACTTATTTCTTATTTTCCTAAAATTTTTGTTGCGTCTTGCAATCTTTTCAATAGTCTTGACAGTCAAGACTATTGAAAAGGTTGCAAGACGCAACGAAAATTTTAGGAAAATGAAAATAAGAAATAAGTGGAAATTTTAATGGTGAGTGTGTTAAATTTCAAGGCACAATAAGAAAATTACTCTCCCAGACACAACAGAATATGCTTCAACACACGAAATCACATAAAAAATCTTGCAAACAAAATCCAAAAACGAAATATTTTAATTTTAAAGAAGTGAATTTATATCATGGTTGGAATCTAAAAGGTTAAAGACCTCTGGATTCATACATTCTCCAAACATTTTCATACACGTCGCTTTGTGCCTTTTCCACCTCCTTCTTTACAACCTTTCTGGCTTCTGTGTAACTTACATGTGTTGTTTTCTTGTAACTTTCATGTCTTTCTAATGACTGACTCTTAACCCTCTCCTATCCTCTGGATCTCTTCTCTCGTTGTCATCGATCTTCTTTCCAACTCCATGGCTGTGTAGTTAAGAAGTTCACCTCGCAAGTATGTGGTTTGGGTTTCAGTCTCACTGCACTGCACCTTCAGCAAGTGTCTTCTACTATAGCCCAAGACTGACCAGTGTCTTGTGAAAGAATTTGCTAGGTGGAAACTGGGTGGAAGCCTAAGGACATATATCTATTAATATAATAGATATATTAAAAAGAGACGATGAGCGATGGCTAGAGAAATATTGAGCTTTGTTTTAATAATCAGTTGATCTAGCAAGCAGGGCCTCATATCAGTGAGGGGGGCCGGTGCGCATTGATGCCGTCGAGAGGTAGGCCCCGAAACGGCGCGCATTCTCTCCTGATGACCCCATACACTTGTTTGCAAGACACATGTATGTATATATATATATATATATGTTGTTGTACTTGGGGATGGTCATATTGCCAGTTTAGCCAATAATCTTGCAAAACAAATATATATATATATATATATATATATATATATATA
>NC_068996.1:39777688-39782593 GCF_001194135.2 Octopus bimaculoides | reverse complement strand
TATATATATGTAAATATATATATGTGCATATGTGTATATACATATATGTGTGTGTGTATATATATATATATATATATATATATATATATCCACTCATACACACACTCATACATGTGCATACACGCACACTCATGTGTGTGTGTATGCATAAGAAAACAATATTACTCATATCCATTTCTTCCAGTTCCATTATAACCAATATCTATTTCCCAGATGTAATAATTATTTTTTGTTTGTTTGTTTATTTGTTTTTTTTAGTTTTTGTTTTGTTTTGTCTTCTTCTTCTTCTTCTTCTTCTTCTTCTTCTTCTTCTTCCTTTTCTCCTCCTCCTCCTTCTCCTTCTTTTTCTCCTCCTCCTTCTCCTTCTTCTTTTTTTTCTTCGTTCTTCTTCGTTCTTCTTCTTCTTCTTCTTCTTCTTCTTCTTCTTCTTCTTCTTCTTCTTCTTCTTCTCCTCCTCCTCCTCCTCCTCCTCCTCCTCCTCCTTCTTCTTCTTCTTTTTCTTCTTCTTCTTCTTCTTCTTCTCTTTCTTCTTCTCTTTCTTCTTCTCCTTCTTCTTCATTCGTGCCAATATCAATTCTGACATTAACATCGCCAATATTACTTCCACAACATACCAATATCAAAGATACTCACTTCTCTCTACATCAATTACGTGACTGATTGATATATCTGCATTTTCAATCTGTACCATTTATGAATATTGTTTATTTCATCTGCACCGAGATTAAGACTCATATATTTGGTGGTTGTTGTGGTAGTGGTAGTGGTAGTGGTGGTGGTGGTGGTGGTGGTAGTGGTGGTAGGAGATCGGGGCTGAGAGACAAGACCAGAATTTGTGTAAGGAAATGTTTATAGTCATTATTACTATCAATCAATCAATCAATCAATCAATCAACCAATCAGTCAATCAATCCATCAATCATCAATCAACAGTCGTCAATTTATGAATCAGCACCTACCATTGATCGTTGTCATTGCCATTGTTGTTGTTGTTGTTGTTGATGTCATTGTCATCGTCTCCATCACCACCACAATCACCATCAGCATCCTCATCATCATCATCATCATCATTATCGTCATCATCGTCGTCGTCGTCGTCGTCATCGTCATCATCATTACCATCATCATTTCACCACCATTGTCATTTTCTCAAAAATTGTCATCATCATTGTCATAGTCATCACTGTTATCACTGTTATCACTGTCATCATCATCATCATCATCATTTGTCATTGTTTTGCTGGTCTTAACACTAACCCTGCCTCTACTACCACCACCACCACCCCTACCACAAAAGCACTCCTGACATCATAGCCATTAACAAGATACCAACAATTGTTTCAATTAAATCTTCATCTATACTGAGCTGAGCATCTTATTATTTAACAAGTAAATCCTGTTTCTTGCTAATTAGTTACACTCGTCTATTTTCTTTAATAAGTACCGTCTTATATACTCACACTCTGCTTGTTCAAAGAATCCAGACAATTTTCTCAAAAAGATAAAGAAAAGAAAAGAAAAGAAAGAAAGAAAGAAAGTGTAAAAAAAAATTGATATACTTCTTTCTTGCAGTCTGCAGGTGCAGATGTCTTCATGTTCTTCCTCAGTTTTTGAAATTTCCAGAACAAAGCAGATCTTACATAACTAACATGTCTGTTTCTTATATTTCCAATTATCCATTATTAAAATTCTCAAGACAAAAAAGAACAACTAAAAGCAACAACAAAAATTACTGGAGTCTATTGATATAGATTATGCTCTAAGACTTATTTTTACCATTATAAGACAAACGGACAGTGAGCTATCAGAGCTGTTAGAACTGTGGTTCTCAACTATTTGTTTTTCACCTATGTACCCCTCTGTTTCATTCCTATTTCACTTATAGGTTTCAAAAAATCCTATTATATTTTTATAGTTAAATATTAGGAAATATTATATAGGTGTAGGAGTGGCTGTGTGGTAAGTAGCTTGCTTACCAACCACATGGTTCCGGGTTCAGTCTCACTGCGTGGCACCTTGGGCAAGTGTCTTCTACTATAACCTCGGGTTGACCAAAGCCTTGTGAGTGGATTTGGTAGACAGAAACTGAAAGAAGACCGTCGTATATATGTATATATATATATATATATATATATGTATGTGTGTCTGTGTTTGTACCCCCAACATCACTTGACAACTGATGCTAGTGTGTTTATGTCCTCGTAACTTAGCAGTTCGGCAAAAGAGACCGATAGAATAAGTACTAGACTTACAAAGAATAAGTCCTGGGGTCGATTTGCTCAACTAAAGGTAGTGCTCCAACATGGCTGCAGTCAAATGACTGAAACAAATTAAAAGAGTAAAAGTGGTTAGAGCATCGGGCTCACAATCATGTGGTAGTGAGTTCAATTCCTAGACCAAGCTGTATGTTTTGTTCTTGAGCAAGACACTTTATTTCACATTGCTCCAGAAATGATTGTGATGTCACTGGTGCCAAGCTGTATCAGCATTTGCCTTTCCCTTGGATGACATCGGTGGTCTGGAGAGGGGAGGACGGTATGCTGGTCTTCCATAAACAACCCTGCCTGGACTCGTGCACTGGAAGGGAGCTTTCTAGGTGCAATCCCATGGTCATTCATGGCCAAAGGGGGTCTTTACCCTTTTTTTTGTATGTGTATGTGTGTGTGCACATGTGTGTATGTGTGTGCACACACGAGTGTGTGCATGTGTGTATGCACGTGTGTATGTGTGTGTGAATGGGCATGGCTCATTTGTTAGAGCATCAGGCTCACAATCATGAAGTAGTGAGTTCAATTCCTTCACCATTCATGACCAAAGAGAGTCTTTACCATTTTTTTAGGAATTATATATAAAAAAATTGTTAGATTATTTTGTGTATTATAGAAGTATAAACAATTTATTGCAGATAAAGATTAACAACAAAATCTTATATGGTTGAGAAACACTGAGTTTAGATTGTTGGGAGGCCCTGTAGCATTTTATTGTGACACTTTACATTGTGTGTTCAAATCTCACTGAGGTCAACTTTACTTTTTAATTGTTTAGGGTTGATAAAATAAAGTACTTAGGGGCTGATGGTAATGACTTAAACTGCCCACTCCACCCCACCAAAAATATTGCCGGTTTTGTACCTAAATTAAAAACTGTTATTAATACAATGAAAGAATGTATCTTCAGCATCTGCATATTTTATTTATTTATTTACTTTATTTATTGATTTATTTACTTGTTAGTGTGTGGAATGTTAGTGTGTATGTATGTGTGCGTGTTTGTGTGTCGCTTTGTGTTTGCCTTTGTGTGTGTATGTGTGTGGTTGTGTGTGTGCGCGTGCATGTCTGTGTCTGTGTCTAAGCACTTCATATCTCTTATCTTAGCAGTTTGACAAACAGATCTTACTAAAATCAGTATCAAATTCCAATAGATTCTAAGATACAAAGATCCATGTGATCAATGAAACCTTTGAAAGATTGTGCTCCAGCATGACCACATTCCAATGACTGCAACTAACGAGAGAATCTAACAAACAAGAATTTGTGAAATTCCTTTTTTTTTTTACAAGCAACGATGTGTTGTGTGAGAGGATGCATGGCCGAACAGTTCATGTGTCGCACTTACAATAGGGAGATCAAGGGTTCAATTCCCAGATGGGAATTGAGCTAATGTATGGCACAAACATTTGATCATTATAATCAGATCGTCATGTGCAGGTTGTTTAGCAAGAAATTACAGAACTGTCTTTCTTGGATTAAGGTATTACCTTTAATTAAGTAATTAACGAGTTGTGAAAGCCTTTACAGAAATATTGTATTGAATTTAGGTAGGTCTTCCAAACAGTCACCTACTTACTTACCTCCCTACCTGCATATCTGCTTACCTACCAACATATCCATCTGCTTACCTGCCTACCTATCTACCTGCAATTAGGCTTTAGAAAAAAAACATTGTCTGATAGTACACAGGTGTTTACTAAATTATATCACTCTACATCCTTCTCCTCCTCCTTCTCCACCTCTTTCTCCTTTTCCTCTTTCTCCTTTTCCTCTTTCTCCTTTTTCCTCTTCCTCTCCTCATTCCCTCCTCTTCATTCACTTCCTCTTCTTTCTCCTTCTCACCTTCTCTTCCTCTTCATCACTTACCCTCATTATTTACCCTCACCACCACCACTACCACCATCAACACCACCATTACTGCTAACACTTCAACCACTTCCACCACCACCATCAGCATCATCATTGTCATCATTATCACTATCATCATCATCATCATCATCATCATCATCATCATAGGTCTGTTCCCAAATAAATTTTGATCAGAATGGAGTGAGAGGCATTCAGCAAGAACAATTGGTAAACAGAAATGGTAATGACATGGCATCAAAGAATTGACGAAAGGGTTTCTAGAGAGGCAAATCACTAGACGTACTAGAAATAGCAGCTAAATCTACCTCAAACCACATGCTACCATCTTAGAGAGAAAAAAAAGAACACTATGGATAATGTAATGTTGGATATATTAATTCTCAGTCATGAGGGTCATGTGGATTGTGCAAACGTACTACCATGATGCTCTGAGAACCAACATGTTAAATGTGAGGAAACTACAAAAATGGAGGTTTTTTTACCTCTGCAATGAAAGGTCTGATGCAGGATAAGTCATTTAACCCATTAGCATTTAAACTAGCCATATACCTGGTCAAAATATTCTACCTGTTTTATGTTCAAACTGACCAGGTCCAGCCTCTCACACCTATCTTACAATGTCATACTAAAAATAAGCAATCAAACCATTGAAATCTCAAAGCTATGAGATAATACATGATTAATTCAAAACAATGTGAATAAATAAGCATTACATTTAACAGAGTCATCTGAATGCTAAAGGGTTATACAAATATATATATATATA
>NC_068996.1:39771454-39775846 GCF_001194135.2 Octopus bimaculoides | reverse complement strand
TGTCAAAGGCTTTCTCCATGTCAACGAAAGCCAGGTACAGAGGTTTATCCTTAGCTAGGTATTTCTCCTGCAACTGTCTCACTAGAAATAAGGCATCAGTAGTGCTTTTACCTGGCACGAACCCAAACTGCATCTCATCTAAATTGATTCGCTCCCTAATTAGTTGGGCTATGACCCTCTCTGTAACTTTCATAACCTGATCTAACAGCTTGATGCCTCTGTAATTATTTGTATAATATATATATATATATATCCCTTTAGACATATCCAACCCAAATATTCTATTTGTTTTATGTTCAAACTGGCCAGATCCAGCCTCTCAAACCTACCCTACAATGTCATTTTAAATCTAAACAGTTACATCATCAAAATCTCAATTCTATGAGATAATGCATGATTAATTCAAAACAATATGAATAAATAAGCGTTACATTTGATAGATTAATCTGAATGAATGCTAAAGGGTTAAACCACCCAAATCCAGCCCAGATAATCTACCTGTTTTACTGGCCAGAACCAGCTTCTCGCACCAACCCTACAATGTCATTCTAAAACTAAACAATCACATCATTGAAATCTCAAAGCTACAAGATGATGCATGATTGATTCAACTCAATGGGAATAAATAAGCATTACATTTAATAGAATAATCTGGATGCTAAGGGATTATACACATAAGTATATCTCTTTAGCATTTAAACCAGTCATATTGGACCCAAATGTTTTACCTGCTTTATATTCAAACCAGTCAGATCTGACCTCTTCTCACACCTACTCTATATATAATGTTTTGAATAGCCGATATGTAGGATCTAGCAACTTATTTTTAAAACATATTGTTTAAATCATATACTCTGTATATCATTTCATATTGTATCTACTTAATATATCTCAGGTTATGTCATACTGATAATTTCTTTAAAAGAATGAAATAGAACTATGTATGATTAGACATTGCTTAGAGAACCTCCTCCTCCTCCTCCTCCTCCTCTTTCTCCTTCTCCTTATCATCATCAATTAAGTTCCAGTTTCATGCTCGCATGAGTTGGACAGTTTGACAAGATCTAGTAACCCAAAGAGCTGCACCAGGCTCCAGTTGTTTGTTTTGGCAAGGTTTCTATGGTTAGGTGCCCTTGGTAATGTTAACCACTTTACAAAGTGTACTTGGTGCTTTTTTTATATGACACCAGCATAGATGTTTTTTTTTATGTGGCAAAAAAACAAAAAATTAAATATGTGTATTCTTCATACTTGCCTTGTTCCTTAATTTCAAATTTTAACTTCTAATCCCACCAAACTTTATGAAGAAATGATTATCTCCCTTGTACTAGCTGTTTGCCATGGAACATAACATGTCTTTATCATTTAATATATCAAAACCATTTGATAAAATAAAAAGAAATATTGGCATAGTTGGCTAATAGGGTTTCTATTGTGTTACTGTCATCAGCTTTCTCTATAATGTAACTAGTCTTATTATTGAATACAAATATGTATGCTGACTGCTCATTATTGAATACAAATTCATTATTAAATACTTTTGTTCTTTCATAACAATCATATACACTGACACAAATGAATAATCTTTGTAGCATTGTGTATTTGCTCCAGTTATTGACAGTATTTGTGTGTATGTGTGTGTGTGTGTGTGTGTGTGTGTGTGTGTGTGTGTATATTGATTAATTTTAGTCTTGTCAGCAGAGTATAATATACCTGTTGACCAAATTTACTCCAAAATTTCAGAGAACTGTTATTATTGAAGTTATCTCCCTTATTTGTTGTTAGATTTTTAAAATGTCTAGAGGAGGAAGTTTTTGTCTACTAAGTGCATAAATAATTTTAGTTGATCAAAATTTTTCTACTCATAATGTTGCATTTGTGAATCACCACATCCCTCGACAATGACAACAATGGTTACTATTCATATTAATATATATATATTATGTATATTCATGGTGCTCCAGCAGGGCCACAGTCAAATGACTGAAACAAGTATAACAGAATATATATATCCCATTATGACTGATCTTCCTGATTGGTTTCGCACTAGGGATTCAGTTGACTGTTAGGTAACAGTCCAATTACATAACCGTGTGCTCTTCAGAGTTGGTAATTATGGAATGAAACCAATCAGTAAGATCAGCCATAATGGATATATAATACTGTACCTTCCAATTAATATACCCATTCTAAAGACAAATATATGCACTTTTTCCTGACTTACTTATTTGTACACTATATATATATATATATATATATATATTCTTTTATTTGTTTCAGTCATTTGACTGTGGCCATGCTGGAGCACCACCTTTAGTCGAACAAATCGACCCCAAAACTTATTCTTTGCAAACCTAGTACTTATTCTGTCAGTCTCTTTTGCTGAAGCACTAAGTAACGGGGACGTAAATACACCAGCATTGGTTATCAAGCAATAATAGGGGGACAAACACACACACACACACATACATACATACATATATATATAGGCATGGTGAGTAGCTTGCTTACCAACCACATGGTTCCGGGTTCTGTCCCACTACGTGACGCCTTGGACAAGTGTCTTCTACTATAGCCTTGGGCTGACCAAAGCCTTGTGAGTGGATTTGGTAGACGGAAACTGAAAGAAGCCTATCGTATATATATGTGTGTGTGTGTGTGTTTGTGTGTCTGTGTTTGTCCCCCCAACATTGTTTGACAACCAATGCTTGTTTACATCTCCTGTAACTTAGCAGTTTGGCAAAAGTAACTGATAGAATAAGTACTAGGCTTACAAAGAATAAGTCCTGGGGTCGATTTGGTCAACTAAAGGTGGTGCTCCAGCATGGCCACTGTCAAATGACTGAAACAAGTAAAAGAGTAAGAGTATATATACGACAGGCTTCTTTCAGTTTCCATCTACCAAATCTACTCACAAGGCTCTGGTCGGCCCAAGGCTATAGGAGAAGACACTTGCCTAAGATGGTCACATTAGCATTTTGCTGAATCAGCCATCAATCCATATGGTAAACATATATATTTATATATTGACAGTCAGGATTTAACCAAACCATCCAACAATGGAGTAGTCACCACTGATGAGTTTGTAATTTCAAGTGAATCTAGTCTTGTATAGTCATATACAGGCTTCATTATGAGACAGTTATATCCCCTGTTAGCATATGAAAATGTGCTTTATTGCAGCTCTAAGAGTAGTTTTAACTGTCATTTCTAGCAATATAGGTGCTAACCAGCACCCTCAGTCACAATTAGTGACAATTGAATTTTTTCCTTTTCAGCGTTATTTTATGTATGCATGTATGTATGTGTGTGTGTATTTATATATATATGTGTGTGTGTGTGTATGTATGTATGTATTCTTTATTATTATTAATATTTAGCAGAAGCAACAGAGTGATTCAAGGTCCAAGAGTTTTGTGTATGTATCATCATCATCTTCGTTTAACGTCTGCTTTCCATGCTAGCATGGGTTGGACGGTTTGACTGGTGAACCAGATGGCTGCACCAGGCTCCAATCTGATCTGGCAGAGTTTCTACAGCTGGATGCCCTTCCTAATGCCAACCACTCCGAGAGTGTAGTGGGTGCTTTTACGTGCCACCGGCACGAGGGCCAGTCAGGTGGTACTAGCAACGGCCACACTCAAATGGAGTTTTTACGGGTCATCTGCACAGGAACCAGTCCAGCGGCACTGGCAACACCGTCATTCAAATGTTGTTTTTCACATACCACTGGCACAAGTGCCAGTAAGGTGATGCTGGTAAAGTAAGTGATGCTAGTAAGTAAGGCGACGCTGGTAATACATGTATGTGTGTGTGTGTGTGTGTGTGTATATGTATATATTAGTTTGTGTATTCAATGCTTAGAGTAGCACTTAATCTGACTAGCACCAGTGCTCTCTTACATTGTGCTTAAGAGCGCTCCTTTTTGATGCAAGTCTGATGAAGTGCCACTGTAATGTACAGAACCCCCCAAGTATTACTCTTTTACTTGTATCAGTCATCTGACTGTGGCCATGCTGGAGCACCGCCTTTATAGTCGACCAAATCAACCCCAGGACTTATTCTTTGTAAGCCTAGTACTTATTCTATCAGTCTCTTTAGGCTGAACTGCTAAGTTACAGAGACATAAACACACCAACATCGATTGTCAAGCGATGCTGGGGGCGGCGGACAAACAGACACACAAACTCACACATGCGCATACATATATATATATAAATATATACATATATACATATACACGACGAGCTTCTTCCAGTTTCCGTCTACCAAATCCACTCACAAGGCTTTGGTTGGCCCGAGGCTATAGAAGAAGACACTTGCCCAAGATGCCATGCAGTGGGACTGAACCTGGCACCATATGGTTGGTAAGCAAGCTACTTACCACACAGC
>NC_068996.1:39766247-39771190 GCF_001194135.2 Octopus bimaculoides | reverse complement strand
CATACATATATATATATAAATATATACATATATACATATACACGACGAGCTTCTTCCAGTTTCCGTCTACCAAATCCACTCACAAGGCTTTGGTTGGCCTAAGGCTATAGTGGAAGACACTTGCCCAAGGTGCCATGCAGTGGGACTGAACCCGGGACCATGTGGTTGGTAAGCAAGCTACTTACCACACAACCCCTCCTGCACCTATTATGTGCCTTTTTCATGCAATTTCATCAAAAACAAGAGTTGTTCCAGAACAATTGTAACTGTCCGTTAAAGATGTGCTAGACTTTTTTCCTTGCTCTCTTGTTTGGATTATATTCCATTCTTTGCTTGACTCACACTTTGGATTTACTGATGCGATGCATGGATTTTCTGCAACTGAAGAATTTCCATCTTCTTTGAGGGTGTAGATAGTGTCGGTCTTGGGTTGAATGTTGCATTGGAAATACTATGACTGTCTACCCTATCAGAGCCATAACGTGTGTGTGTGTTTGTGTGTGTGTGTGTGTGTGCATGTATGTATGTATTTATGTACACACACTTTCTCTCTCTCTCTCTCTCTCACACACACACACACGTATTCTAGGTTTTCTAAGTTCAAAATCGAAGGCTGCATTTGAATTATCTACAAATCATGAAGATATAAATTCTATGAATAAATTATATGTTTATTTATATAATGTATGTATGTATGTATGTGTTTATGTATGTTTCTATGTATGCATCTGTGTATGTACATATGTATGTATGTGTATATGTATGTGTTTGTGTATGTACATATGTGTGCATGCATGTATGTATGTATGTGTGTGTATATGTGTGTGTATATATATGTATTAATGTATGTATGTATGTGTGTGTGTGTGCATGAGAGAGAGGGAAAGAGAGACGGAGAGAGAGAGAGAGAGTGAAAAAGATAAAGTAAGATAGGCTGTTTTTAATATATATATATATATATATATATATATATATATATATATATATTGATTTAAAATTTGCTTCATTATTTATTTATTTCGTAATAAACTTGTTTGATTAGTTTTGTAATTTAACTGAAAATGTCAAAGTTAATCTCTCGTTCATTGTTCTCTCCTGATGTTTGGTTTTCTTGATGTTTGTATTCTTCAGTTAAAATATTGTTGTAGTTGTTGTTATTGTTGTTGTTTAACCCTAGGCCAGACTCAGTCCAGCAGAAGCAAGATGAAACATATCCCAGCCATGACTCTCTTTTTTCTTTTTTTCATGATGTGCATGTGGTAAATCACCAACTATGACCAGTTTAAACACTTAAGGGTTACCAAAGAGCCTAGAATTCCTAATTCCCTATTTTGTGCCATTCATTTATTCTTAAGACACTTTTATGGCCATATTTCTGTCAGTATGAATTTAGATTTTTTTTTTTTTTATTTCAAAAGAAATGAAGAATTTGAAGTGATTTAGTAAAATAATTTTTTTTTCATTAGTTTCTTTTTTATTATTAAAGTGGAATTAAAAAAGAAGAAAACTTCAAAATACAAATAAATAAATTGATTTTTTTTTTCTTTTTGCATGAAGAATCATGATGATATATTTTAATTTGAATATTGGATACTCTAAAATGAGAAGTCATTGAACCCTTGTGAATTGGTAGCACAAGAATTAAAGAAGAACCTAATATCACCATTATTTGAAATGGATTAAAGGAATTTAATCCATATCAGGCATTATAACTGCACTTGTTGTTTGTTACATTATTTATTATAATTTTTTTCTTTCTTTCTTTCTTTCTTTTGCAGGCATGTATTCATCTATAGAACAGAGAAATGGTCAATTACAATTCAAGAAGCAGCCCTGCAGAGTTGTCAGATGGACATAATAATTCTGTGTCTGTGTTATTAAAGCATAACATAGTGTGGTATTTAGCAAAATAATAACCTCAGAAAATGGAGAAGAAAATAGACAAAGACAGAGAGAGAGAGAAGTTGTGATACGGGAACAATTGATGCGAACATTTCTCTTTTATTGTAATTTTACTTTGAAATTTAAAAATATTGTTAAGAATGGTATGGGAAATTTCACATTAAGAAGATTCTGGAACAATAATTGGAAATCAAACAAAAAACAGTAATGAAGAAAAGAATAAAAACAGTCAAAGATCACAATAATCATGGTGAGGCTCTGATTGAGATGAATAAAAAAACAAAACTAAAAACTTACTTTTATTCTAATTCTGATAATCTTGCACACACACACACACACACACGCGCGCGCGCGCGCGTGCACACACATAATACAAAAAGAAGGAAAGAAATAAAAGTGAAAGAAAATTCCAAGCTAAATGGAGAAAATACCCCTTAGCTGTGTGACCCTTTTGATACCAACACACTTAAGACTGCACTGGGTCTTATGATAGAAACTTCATGCTTTAAGGGGATCTCAGTAAAAACCTTCCATCAAAATTCATTGTAAATTTATGTTTTAAACACCAATTATTTTACTAAATTCTTCACCATTTTCATAACTAACTGAGACAGTGGTAGTGTCTGTTGAAACAGAAATATGGCAACAAAAGGGTTAAAATGATCTATATTAAAACCTTCTGTCAAAATTCTGTTACTTTAAGCTTTAAATACCAGATTAATATTGACAAAGTTATTTATTTAAATTCTTTATTTTCTTCAAAATTAACAGAAACAGTGATAGTGCGTTTCAACAGGAATATGGTAACGAAGGGGTCAAGGCTGTATCAGAACCAGAATGACAGACAATTGCAAAATATAAAACATTTTATCAAGAAAAATGTTTCAATTTATCTTTACATGACAAGGCATATTAATATATCGTATAACAGAATAAGTTAATATAATATTATTGCCATGTAACATCTGTATTCCATGTTGACACGGGTTAGACAGCATCACTACCAGGTCGATGCAATATAATATAACCAAATATGTAATAAAACAGTTGAATATTGTAGAAAAGAAAATGCTATGCAATATAATATAAAAGAATAAGTTATTAGAGTACAATAGCTTCAAATAAAAGAACAGAATAAGTTAATAGAACAGATTAATAAAATACAGGTCGTTGTTAACTTATGACCACAATTGGTTCCAACTGACTGGTCGTAAGTCGATTTGGTTGTAAGTCGGCCTATAGGCTTACATAGCTTTGTTTTACATTTTTACATTTTTAAGGTACATCTTCAGATAAATGTCACACACAACATTCTGTATTATACTACGACAGTGTTATTTGTTTGGAGTTTCAAGCAGTCATCTCACAAACTATTACGAGGTTGCCTCGATGTCTCCGTGACATGTTATTCATCTAACACTTGGGGTAACCACAGTGGCGATCGAAAACCAAACCTAGAGTAAGCATTTGTTAGCTGACGTCATCCATAGAAGAGTTAATTACTAAGAAAGTAAACCCATTAGATTTCAACTAGACTGTTTATTATTGCTGCTGGGAGCTGGCGTGCCAATTGTCGTGAAGTCGATCTGTGGTAAGTCAGATAGTTCATAAGTCGATGACAGCCTGTAGTGTTGTTTATAGATTGGTATATCATCATCATCACCATTTAACGTCTGTTTTCCATGCTAGCATGGGTTGGATGATTCAACAGCAGCTGGAGAGGGGGCCAGACAACTGTACTAAGTTTCAATGTCTGCTTTGACATGGTTTCTACAGTCAAATGCCCTCCCAACCAATTTCCAACCAATTTACAGAATGTACTTGGTGTTTTATTTTATGTGGAACTGACGCCAGTCATGTCACCTGGAAACTTTGAAGACAAGACACCCCCTCTCCTTCTCAACAGAAATGGGGTTATAGTGTTGAAGGACGTGAAAGTATGATAGAGCAGTGTTATTCAAAGTGGTGGTCTGCAGACCGGTGCCGGTCTGCAAGCCATCAGCTGTCGGTATGCAGTGAGTTTCCAGAAAAGAAAGAAACAACAGCATAATTTCTGTAATTTCGCCTTATGCACTGCAGTAAACAACTTATCAGCTTATGTAATATTGTATTATTTGTTTACAAAATAAATATAAGATAGAAAAAATTGTCAACTTTTATTATATTCATTATATATATATTGTTTCCAGTATAAATTAATATTACTAAGAAATATTACCAGTCCCTGGCACATTGGAAAAATAAACAACCGGTATGCCACATCAGATAGTTTGAGAAGCACTGTGATAGAGGGACAGGAATGAGTGCCTTGTTGAAGAGGTGAATACATGGTTTTCCCCCAGGTTGAAAAGAGCGGTTGACAGAGAAGATGTTGGGAAAGATTTGTCAGGGTGAAACTTCAAGATACAGGAAATAATAGAACAGAATATGTTAATATAATCGATTAGGGTAATATCATATGTTATAATAAGTTAAGATAGTTAGACACAAGTATGAGGGGGTGATGAAAAGTTCCTGGCTTTGGGTAGAAGAAAATATAGGAGGATCAGTTAATTATGATTTTATTCAACATTTTTCCCTCTCAGAATCACACACTTGTTACATCAGTTCTTTAGTTTTTCTAAGTCCTGCAAAAGAACTTGGAAGGTTCGGCCTTAAAACCAGGCCTTTTGCTATATCCTTAAAGTCAAGAATTTTTCAGCATAAAAGACCAATAGATTAAGTACCAGGTTTTAGAAGAAAAATCAAGTGACGGAGTCAATTCAGTTGACTAAAAGTTCTTCAAGAAGGTGCCCCAGCATGGCCACAGTCTAATGACTGAGACAAGTAAAATATAGAAAATAAATATATATATGCATATATATATATATATATATATATATATATCATCATCATCGTTTAACGTCCGCTTTCCATGCTAGCATGGGTTGGACGATTTGACTGAGGACTGGTGAAACCGGATGGCAACACCAGGCTCCAGTCTGATTTGGCAGAGTTTCTACAGCTGGATGCCCTTCCTAACGCCAACCACTCAGAGAGTG
>NC_068996.1:39761751-39762033 GCF_001194135.2 Octopus bimaculoides | reverse complement strand
CTGCCAGGGGTGTAGCCTGCCCACTTATGCATACCTTCCCTTCATTGGACACTAAACTCCGCTTGTGAAGACCTGTTGAGGCAAGTGAAAGCGAAATTGTGATGGCACCTGTACCAGTGGAGCGCTAAGAGTACCATCCAAGCATGACTGTTACCAGAGCAGCTGTCTGGCTTCCCTGCCAGTGGCACGTAAATAGCACCATTTGAGCGTGATTGTTACCAGCGTCGCCTTCCCGGTACTTGTGCCGGTGGCACGTGAAAAGACATTCGAGCGAAGTCGTTG
>NC_068996.1:39761487-39761741 GCF_001194135.2 Octopus bimaculoides | reverse complement strand
ACCAGCGTCGCCTTCCCGGTACTTGTGCCGGTGGCACGTGAAAAGACATTCGAGCGAAGTCGTTGCTAGTGCCGCTGGACTGGCTCCTGTGCAGGTGGCACGTAAAATACACCATTTTGAGCATGGCCTTTGTGCCAATGGTACGTAAAAGCACCCACTACACTCTCAGAGTGGTTGGCGTTAGGAAGGGCATCCAGCTGTAGAAACTCTGCCAAATCAGATTGGAGCCTGGTGTAGCCATCTGGCTCACCAGT
>NC_068996.1:39757406-39761477 GCF_001194135.2 Octopus bimaculoides | reverse complement strand
TCTGCCAAATCAGATTGGAGCCTGGTGTAGCCATCTGGCTCACCAGTCCTCAGTCAGATCGTCCAACCCATGCTAGCATGGAAAGCGGACGTTAAACGGCGACGATGATGATGATGATATATATATATATAAGTACAATTAAAAGTTACAAACTTCATTTAAGAATGTTGAACATTACAGTTAATACTCAACTGCAAGGTAACTATATAAACCGAGGTTTATATATATTTACTTATTATAATAAGATAAGAAAATAGAGAGGAACTTAATAAACAAGATTAAATTGATAAAATCAATAAAATTAATTAATAAAATTTTAAATTATTTGTAAGTCGAATCTTCTTCAGAGGTAGTTTAAGATATACAAAATAGGTGTTCAATTCCTGCGTGTTGAGTAAATGGCTGAAAACCATTAACTGATAAACTTTAAGCACAAAGAGCATAGTATAAAACATAGACCTAGAAGTGGGAATAAGGTTGAGTATACTGGAGTTGTAAAGTAAGTATATGGCAGTGGCACTCCGTCGTTTACGACGATGAGGGTTGCAGTTGATCCGATCAACGGAACAACCTGCTCGTGAAATTAACGTGCAAGTGGCCAAGCACTCCACAGACACGTGTACTCTTAATGTAGTTCTCGGGGATATTCAGCGTGACACAGTGTGACAAGGCTGACCCTTTGAAATACAGGTACAACAGAAACAGGAAGTAAGAGTGAGAGAAAGTTGTGGCGAAAGAGTACAGCAGGGTTCGCCACCATCCCCTGCGGGAGCCTCGTGGAGCTTTAGGTGTTTTCGCTCAATAAACACTCACAACGCTCAGTATGGGAATCGAAACCGCGATCCTATGACTGAGAGTCCACTACCCTAACCACTGGGCCATTGCACCTCCAGTAAGTATATAACAATATATTAATATATTCATCAAGAATGCTAAGTATATGAAAAACTCAAGTAGATATAATTGGTATAAATGTCATATTGTGATGTTATGTCCATCCATATTAAATCAATAGAACATATGTATATATAACAAAAATAGAAATAAGAATGAAGAAAGTCATGTCTTTAATCCCTTCTTATATATATACTGGGTGCAATGGCTAAATTGTTGCCATTTTATAGCTTTAATTTCGCACATGTGCATTGTATGTTTTTGATTTTGTTGACTACACAGTATGGTAGGGTCGGTTGGGCACCGTCTGTGAGAAAAACAGCACCATGATGCAATTCCCTCTGCCAGAAATTTGGGAATGACATACTGTACTGCTTGGCATTCATGCCGGAAGCTCCAATACGATCATTTCAGAGTGTTTGTGTGTCAAACTGAGTTCAGTGCAGAGAATTTGGAAAGAGTTGGATGAGTCTAATGGCGATTACGAAGGTACGGCAGCTTGGAAAACTCAATCTGATCGTTCTGCTAAGAAAATAACTCCTGAATTTGTTGGTGGGATCCAGGCCATGATTGACAATGATCCCTCTAAGTCAATCAGGGACATGGGAGTGTCTGAGTTTCTTATCAGGCAGGTGGTGCATAAAGACATTTGGTATTCCTCATACAAGATGAGAAAGGGCCAATTTTTATCCCAAGCCATCAAGGACAAGAGGAAAGACCATGCTATGAAGCTTTTGAACAAACTCAAGTATTCCCTCCAACCAAACATGCTTTGGTTTTGTTCAGACAAGAAAATTTCTGCCAGGATCAGATGGTGAGCACACAAAACAACCATTCACTTTTCATGTCCACAATACATGTTCTGAAAGTGATAAAAAACAAACATCCAGTCAACATCATGGTGTTTGGAGTGATCCCTTGTGATGGTGAGGTTATGCTTCCATTCATCTTCCCACATGGCCTCAGACTCAACATGCAGGCCTACATCAAGTGCCTATAGGAGGTAGTGCTACCCTGGATCAAGAGGATGGCTGCTGGAAGACCCTATGTCTGGCAACAGGACTGTGCACCACGTCATGCAAGCAAGAGAACTCAGTCATGTCCATCAGACAATTTCTACAACCACATCACCCCTAACATCTGGCCATCTAACTCCCCAGACTGCAACCCTCTTGATTATTATGTGTGGGGCACAGTTGAGCAAGAGACCAACAAAACTCCTTGTAACACAAAAGATGAATTGATTATGATAGCATTCACCAACTTAAACAAGGAGACTGTCCAGAAGAATTGGAGGAGATTCCGAAGTCGTCTGGAGGTTGTTGTTGAAGTCAATGGCGATTTTATTGAAAATATTTACTCTTTTGTATTTCAAGATATTTTTACGTAATTTTGGTAAATATATCTGTTAAAATGAGATATCAGTGTTATTTTCATCTTTGCATAATTTAGACGACAAATTATTCACTGCACCCTGTATTTATATGATGGACTCTCCTGTCAAAAACAACCTATTAGCATTCTGTTTTTGTTGAATGACCTGCACAAATGATTTGTTTATAGTGATCAAATGTTCATGTCACACATTAGCTCACTCACTCCATCAAATTGATGTTGTGTGAACAGGGGCACTGTGTGGTATGCATCAGGTGTCGAAATGATCGCAGAGCGACGTGAGATGAAGTGTTTTGCTCAAGAACAAAAAGCATCATCCGGTCTAGGAAATAAAATCATGATCTAATGATCGTATGTATAACACCCTAACCACTAGGGCCATGTACCCTCACACACACACATCACACCACATACATACACACACACACATATACGTGTGTGTGTGTGGTGTGATGTGTGTGTGTGTGTGCCTTTGTGTTTGTCCTGCACTACTGCCTGACAACTACTGTTCATTTGTTTTCATCCATGTACCTTAGTGGTTCAGCAAAAAGGGACCAATACAATAAGTAAAAAAAAAATTAAGTGCTGGAACGATTCATTTAATTAAGACTTTTCAAGGCAGTGCCCCAGCCTGGTCACAATCTAACAACTTAAACAAGTGAAAGGTAGAAAATAAAAGATGTTTTATTTAGTTTTATTAGTGACGGTAATTTGTTTGACTAAAATTGTTCAAGGCAGTGCTCCAGGCTGGCCACTGTCTAATAAGTGAAATAAGTAAAAGATAAAAGAAAAGATGTACTCAACAAAAAGTAATCCTTTAGTTTAAATTATTTATTACCTCCCCCTTAGCAAAGGCGGAGGTATTGTTTTCAGTTGTGTTTGTTTGTTTGTCTGTGGACAAGATATCTCAAGAACTGTTGGATGGATTCGGATGAAACTTTCAGGGATGTTTGGCCTCATGACTGGTACATACTGATTAGATTTGGGGATTGATACAGTACCGGATAAGGATTCTGGATTATTTTTCCTGTTTTTTTTAGTTAATTTTTGAGAGTAGTCTGGTTCATTTTTAGTATTCTTGTTTGTGAGAGCAGTTGAGTTTATTTCAGATATTCGCATTTTAAAAATCATCTCAGACTAATCGTTGAGAAGACGTTGGTTTTGCCTTGGGGGAGGTTTGTGTTCTCTGAGTGCTAATGTTATATATAATTTGACAGAGAAACAAGCAGTTAATGTATGTGTGTGTGCATACATGAGGTCTTGAAATTTACCAATATTTGCACAAGAGCCAAGTGGAACAGTAAATGAAAATGAGAGGTAAACGAGCAACAAAAGAGAGAAAAATATAGACATATATATATATACATACATATATATGTATATATATAAATAGAGAAAAAATATAAATATATATACATATTCAAGAGTGTCTTCACCTCTCCTCTGAGTCACATGCAGATAAAGAACTCAGCTGATTTCTTTGACAATAGCACTCAGCAGAAGGGGACTGCATCCATTACCTACATCGACATTGGAGAGGAAGATGTGATAGCTGCCATAAATGAAATGAGCTCAAATTCGGCAACTGGCCCCGATGGTTTCTCAGCTGTCCTCTTAAAGTCGTGTAAACAAGAATTAGCAGGACCACTCCGGATACTCTTCCAGAGTTTCCTTGCAAATGGTAAACTTCCCAAAAAGCTGAAGGAAGGCACCATATGTCCTATCCATAAAGGTGGAAGCAGAGCAGAGGCTGGAAACTACAGGCCCATCTCTCTGACTTCA
>NC_068996.1:39754808-39756096 GCF_001194135.2 Octopus bimaculoides | reverse complement strand
CTTCAATGCCCTGCCAAAACATTTGAGAGACATGCAAGACATGGATACGGAGGTCTTCAAGACAAAACTTGACGCTTTCCTCTCCACGATACCAGACGAACCAATGGCTCGTAATGAGACGCAGTTTAGGGCAGCTGTGTCAAATTCTCTTATACACCAGATGTGCCATCAAAACTCTTGATTGGACCATGTCAGGTGGGGGAGAAGAGCCATGCAAGGAACGTGAAAATCACGGTGGTGCACCAGCATGACCGCAGCCACTTGGCTGAAACACATAAATAAATAAATAAAAATATATATATATGTATGTATGTATATATATAAATATATACATACAGGAGTGGCTGTGTGGTAAGTAAATTGCTTACCAACCACATGGTTCCACATTCAGTCTTACTGCATGGCACCTTGGGCAAGTGTCTTCTACTATAGCCTCAGGTCGACTAAAGCCTTGTGAGTGGATTTGGTAGATGGAAACTGAAAGAAGCCCGTTATGTGTGTGTGTGTGTGTGTGTGTCTGTGTCTGTCCCTCCCCCCACCATCGTTTGACAACTGATGCTGGTGTGTTTATGTCCCTGTAACTTAGCGGTTCGGCAAAAGAGACTGATAGAATAAGTACTAGGCTTAGAAAGAATAAGCCCTGGGGTCGATTTGCTCAACTAAAGGTGGTGCTCAAGCATGGCCGCAGTCAAATGACTGAAACAAGTAAAAGAAAAAATAAAAGAATACATACATACATACATACATACATACATATATATATATATGAGGAACAGGAAGTTACTACAGCAACAGATTTTAATTTTGTAGACTGTTAGCTGAAAGCATTATATTTGCACAGAATATTATCGTAAAATGGAAATATATTGATAATAGGAAGATAGTTTAAGATGTATGCGAATGTGAATAAGATGTATGAAGAACAAATAAAACAAAAAGAATAAAGGGGGAGGGATAAAAAAAATGAAAAAAAAAGAACAGCAAATCAGAAAGAAAACTAGACAAAACAATAGCATGGTATGTGAAAGGTTAAATCATAAAATACTAAATGATTGGTATGGGTCTATTAGAAAAAGGTCATTACCCAGTTAAAATAAAGTAGGTGCAGATGTGGCAGTGAGGAAAGAACCACATGGTTCTGGGTTCAGTCCTACTGTGTGGCACCTGGGGAAAGTATCTTCTACTATAGCCTCGGGCCGACCAAAGTCTTGTGAGTGGATTTGGTAGACGGAAACTGAAAGAAGCCCGTTGTATATATGTATATGTGTATGTATATATATATATATAT
>NC_068996.1:39750504-39754784 GCF_001194135.2 Octopus bimaculoides | reverse complement strand
CGGTATTTCGTCTGCCGCTACGTTCTGAGTTCAAATTCTGCCGAGGTCGACTTTACCTTTCATCCTTTCGGGGACGTAAATACACCAGCATTGTCAAGTGATGTTGGGGGGACGAACACAGACACACAAACATATATATACACACATACATACATATATATATATACATATATACGATGGGCTTCTTTCAGTTTCCATCCACCAAATCCACTCAAAAGGCTTTGGTCGGCCCGAGGCTGTAGCAAAAGACACTTGCCTATGGTGTCACATGGTGGAACTGAACCCAGAACCATGTGGTAGAGAAGCAAACTTTTTAACACACGAACTTTTTAACATATTCAAATAAATATACACTCACAGGGTTGTTGTTAGAGTTATAATATTGTTTAGTTAATTAACATGCAAAGGCAGAAGGGATTCCAGTAGCGGTAATAAATTTTTTTCCCTAATTAAAAGTGAAATTAAAAGGTAAATATAGACTTGGTGTGTTAATAACTATATACTATGAGATTAACATGTCTGCTTAGAGACAGAAATATAAGTATATATCGTATTTCACAAATGCGTTTAAATGATTACAAGGGTGGAAGTTAGTAGCACTTGGCACTTGAAGCAAAAGGCAAGGGATTAAGGTTAAACATTAAAGATAAAAATATAAACATTAGAAAATAAATAAGTTTGGTAAAAAAAAAAAAAACAGCCTGAAATGAAACTCAAAGGGCAGGGTATTTATATGGTACATTAAAGGTATTAAATAAGGAAATTTAAAACCTTTATTTTAAAATTTAATATTTGTTTCTTTCTTATTTTGGCACAAGGCATGTAATTTCAGGGGTTGGGGTAAGTTGATTACACTAACCCCAGTAATCAGCTGGTACTTATTTTATTGACCCCTTGTGAGTCCCTTGGGAAAGGAAAATCCTGGAGGTGTCAACCTTGAGGGCAAACCATTGTGTGACATCCCTCAGATGATCTGATACCCTTTTTGATACCCTTAAGGTGTGGGTGGTTACAAAATATTTATTTGTTGTTATATTTTGGACGTGGCACATGCCAGTACCCCTGACTGACTCTCTTGCTGGTGGCATGTAAAAAGTACTATTCAAACATGATTGATGCCAGGCCCGCCTGACTGGCTTCTGTGCTGGTGGAACATAAAAAGCACCTACTACCCTCTCGGAATGGTTGGCATTAGGAAGAGCATCCAGCTGTAGAAACACTGCCAGATCAGACTGGAGCCTGGTGTAGCCTACTGGCTTGTCAGTCCTCAGTCAAACCGTCCAACCCATGCCAGCATGGAAAACGGACGTTAAACAATGATGATGATGATGATGATGATGACAAAAGGATGAAAGGCAAAGTCAACCTTGGTAGAATTTGAACTCTGAAATGTAAAGACGGACAAAACGCTGCTAAGTTCTCTGCTTCATCTTGAAAAATGATATTAAAAGTGTTAAGAGAGGTGTACGCTGTGTGACCAAGAAGTTGTATGGTAACCTTGGATAAGTACCTTTTGCTAGTGTTATTCCTAAGCCAATCAAAGCTTTGTGAGTGGATTTGGTTGAGGAAAACTGAAAGAAGCCCATCTATTTGTGTGTGTGTGTGTGTGTGTGTGTGTGTGTGTGTGTGTGTGTGTGTGTGTGTGTGTGTGTGCCAGAAACATGTTAAACTATATTAAACCTCGTTGTCTCTTGCTTCTAAAGCAAACTGCATTCATGGACCCTTAAAATACTACTGTGAATACCCAATTTACTATTTTGCTTGTGTAGACCTCCAGAATTTTTATATAACCCCCCAGGGGTCATGTGGACTCCATTTAAAAAGCACTGGTATAAAGTATAAAAGATTTGATAAAAAAAAAAGAACAAAAGAAAAATTGTGTAAATTAAAAGGACAAGTCATCATCATCATCATCATCATCATCATCATCATCATTTAATGTATGTTGTCCATGCTGGCATGGCTTGGGTGGTTTGACCAGAGCTAGCAAGCTGGAGAGCTGCACCAGGCTCCAATTGTCTGTTTTGGCTTGGTTTCTACAGCTGGATGCCCTTCCTAATATAAGCTACTTTATAGAGTGTACCGGGTACTTTTACATGGTATTGTACTAGAGCTTTAACATAGCACCAGCACAAGTGCTTTTTACTCAGGACTCTTGCAGGCCAATCCTCGTCACCAGGAAGTGGGGGACCAGCCCTTAACACTTTTGCTGTATAGGACGGGTCTTCTTGAATACAGCAAGGCACCAGGTATCTTGGCCCTCTGTCATCTTGCATGAACACTTCAGTGTCTTCCTTCAGGTCGTCCTTCAGTACTTCGTCCCATGTCTTCTTGGGTCTCCCATTTCCACATGTTCCATCGACTTTGAGAGATTGACATTTCTTGTATTTATTAAAAGCTATATTTATATATTTGATATAAATTTAATATTTATATATTTAATACTAGATAATTAAGAAAAGAAATTTAAAAGTTTATTTAAAAAAACAGAATATCAAAAGTCTTAAGAAGAGCAATAAAAAGGAAAGAATAAATTATGATAAAAATAGACTTGATATGTTAGTAACTGTATGAGTCAAGGCAGAGATGAAGGGTTAATAAGTCAAAGTAGAAATGAATGATCTTGGGAAAGCATTAAACTACATCTCTTGTAGGGTTTCAGGGTTAGGGTTAGAGTTAGGAGTTCAGGAATCTTTGGGGAGTTTAGTATTACCCCTTAGTGGTCCCTACTCCCAGATTCCCTATGGCCAGTGCCATCTTAAGGCATGGGAACACTGAGCAGTTGTCTGAGGCCACATGGGTCTAGGGGCCCAATTATGATCTATGTATACTGTCAATAAATAAATACTATGGGACTGATGCATTGAATAGTTTTAAGATGGCCCTGACTTTGGCTCAGAGTGGCACTACTTGTCAAGGGTCCTGGTTGTGGGCCAAATAGCAGGAGAAGGTTGTGTGATTATGACATAAAGAACTCAGCAAAAGGGTGGCCCTTAAACAGGTATTATAGAAACTCACTGGTGTGTAGATATGTCCTAATGTCATATAAACCAGTTTCCCTGCCTAAGGGGTTAAATAGGTTGTGCCTCAGAGTCAAAGGTCAGGAAAGCTGGGCACTAGTGGAATAATTGCCAAATAAACTAGCAAAAAGCAATGGCAAACCACTATTGTATTGTTTCTAAAGGGGAAAACAAATCATGAATTTTCAGACTTTGGCATGGGAAGTTCAAAGTTGTTGATGTGTGTAAAACAGATAAGACATATACAAAGAGGGAGAGAGAGAGATGGCCATGGATGGAATGCCTTTAATCACAAGTCTGATTTATTATGGTTTACTTAGAGCTAAACAGCTAGCTTTTATCTTTTACTTGTTTTAGTCATTTGACTGTGGCCATGCTGGAGCACTACCTTAAGGGGGTTTTAGTCAGGAAATACTTGAATGATAGTTAGTTGACTTGAAGCAAATGGCAAGGCTTAAAGTTGAAAATTAAATATAAACTTTAAAAGGTTTGGGGAAGGAAAAAAAATTACTGTTTATAGGGTGAAGCATAAATGAAAAGGAATGGTGCTTTTATAGGCTACATTAAAGATATTAAATAATTAAGGACAGAAATTTTAAAGTTATATTTCGAAAAATAAAATGTTAAAAGTATTAAGAGAGGCAATAAAAAAAAAAGAGGAGAAAAATTAAATTACTATTGTAATTGAAGTAATATAAACAGGTGAAGATAAAGATTAATCAGGACTGTTATAAAAACGAGAGAGAGAGAGAGATTGTGAGGGATCATTATAAACACAATAATGAGGATTATGTGAGGAAAGTTAAAACATTAATAGAGCATTAAAGGAGGCAGAGAGATAAAAATAGAAATGGAAATAGGGTTAGATTCCAAATATATATAAAAAAATAAGAAAAGGTATTTGGGAATAAAAGGGACATAACTGAAAAGCTTAAATAAAAAAATAAATGCAAATTAAAGTTGAATAAAACAAGTGAGAAATAATTATAATTAAGTCCTATATTAAAATGGTGGGGTAAAGATGGAATTTGATATGGGTAAAGTGACTAATGGATGTAAACAATATAATATAAAAGAATGAATATTTTTTGAATTTATTTAAAAAGGATGGATTGGAAGTAGAATGTATGTGGGCCTGCTAAGTGAATAAATATCATCATCATCATCATCATCATTATCACCATCATCATCACTACCACCACCACCACCAACACCACCACCACTACCACCACCACTACCACCATCACCCTCCTCCTCCTC
>NC_068996.1:39748545-39750058 GCF_001194135.2 Octopus bimaculoides | reverse complement strand
CCTAGTACTTATTCTATCGATCTCTTTTGCCGAACCGCTAAGTTACGGGGATGTAAACACACCAGCATTGGTTGTCAAGCGATGTTGGGAGGGACAAACACATACACACACACACACACATATATATACATATACATATATACGACGGGCTTCTTTCAGTTTCCGTCTACCAAATCCACTCACAAGGCTTGGTCGGTCTGAGGCTATAGTAGAAGACACTTGCCCAAGGTGCCACGCAGTGGGACTGAACCTGGAACCATGTGGTTGGTAAGCAAGCTACTTACCACACAGCCACCCCTGCGCCTGATTAAAAAGTTTTAAAATACACATCGGATACTATATATGCATAAGAATTGAATTTGGAGGCCAATGAAAGATTTAGTACCTCAGTTTAAAAAGTTGATAGTTAGAGTGTGGTAAGTCAATGTGTAGGTCCTTTTATCTGTATTACAATGTTTGGGTTTAAAAGTATAGGTAAGTTTTGGAGGACAATTTTCCCACTGTGCTTATTTATGATATTACCTTAATCAAATATGTTCGCCATATTTTCCATAATGTATAAATGACATGGTCTCTTGTTATGATATGACTTAGCTTCATATATTATGTTCTCTTTGAGTGCATGGTTAATATGATTCTCCTCTAACTCTCAAATAATTTCAGGGAGTGAAGTTTCATTTTTTTTTTTTAGGCTTCTGAATGTTTATGTGTGATTATTATAGAGTTAATCCTACAAATTGTGTATGATGAATTATTGAAATTTCATTGAAGTCATAAACTATTTATCTTTCTAGGTTTGTCATTTAAGGGGCTTTTACAATTACAGTTAATATTAAGGTCAAGGTAACCACTGATTTTCAACTAAAATCCTTTATATTGAATCTATGACACTAAAAACTGATGCCCTAGTAACTTAAACTTCCTTGTATTTTTATACTTGTAATGCATTTTTCCATAATCTGTTCCACCTCACACTTTTTACTCTACTATCATTAGGTTCTTCTGTCTCACTCTCCCATCCTCTTCCATTATTAGTATATCTCTTTCTTTCTATGTAGATATTTTTCTTTCTAAATAAATCTGTTTGAATTGAAGCCTACTGAAAACTTCTTATTTATTCACACAAACCCCACTCACTTATCCACCCACACTCTCTATATTCCTAAAGTTGCCATAGCTGCTTTTTATATCCATAAGGTCTCTCACCTGAACTTACTTTGTATTCATTCAATGAAGTCAATAAATTGAAGCATGCATCAGTTTATCAACAATCATTAAAAATGAATAAATGTAATATAGGAGACTCATACACTCACACACATATATATACAAATATATATATATACATGTATACATATATATATATATGTATATGTATACATATATATATATATATGTATACATATACATATATATATATATGTATACATGTATATATATATATTTGTATATATATGTGTGTGACTCATACACTCACACACATATATATACAAATATATATATATACATGTAT
>NC_068996.1:39741483-39747848 GCF_001194135.2 Octopus bimaculoides | reverse complement strand
ATATATATTCACATATACACTTACATATACATACATGTATATATATGTATATAATATACATACATAAACTCTGTGGTTGTTGCATGTTTTGGTTTTCATTCCCCACCACCACTTCATCCTACAGATCAATGGAGCTACTTGCTTTCACTTCAGGAATGACCACTCCCACTCGGATGATATCTCATTCCATTCTTCCGGAACCCATAACTTTCTGCACCATGTCATTTTATACACCCTCTCCCCAAACCTGCACTGATTTCATGAACAGATATCTTGGAAACATTTTTCAATGGGAATCATATCACACCAATCTAGATTCATTCAATAGTGCGTTAACACATTCATTATACATATCAAAAAAAAAAAAGACACTATGGTGCCTCCATCACCATGTAAACATAGCCATCATGAGACTATAACCCTCAAAGTTATTGTATATGCTAAATCTTACTGTTATAGAGGTCTTTCCTGGAAAGCATGCATCTCCAGCATAACAATGAATGTTCTACAAAGACTGATTTGCCTCTTCAAGGCTTGAAAATCTTTCACCATATGTTGTTGGCAGCAGCAGTGGTGATAGCGGTGGCAGTGGCATCACAATCATTAAACATCTATTTTCCATGCTGGCATGGGTTGGATGGTTTGACAGGAATTGGCCAACCATTTGTCTGTCTTGGCATGGTTTCTATGGCTGGATGCCCTTTGTTATGCCAACCACTTCACTGAGTGTACTGGGTGTTTTTTACATAGTGCCAGCATGGGTGCTTTTATGTGGCCTCCAGCAGGGGTGCTTTCTATATGGCACCAGCATAGGTGCGTTTTATGTGGCACCAGCACCAGTGCTTTTGAAATGGTACCAGCAAGAGTGCATTTTACATGGCACAAGCTCAGGTGCTCATGTGACACCACCATGAGTGCTTTTTTACATGGTACCAGTATGGGTGCCTTTCACATGGTACTGACATGGATGCTTTTTATGTGGTACCATCAGTTCAGTTAATTTTTAAAAAGTAAAAGATCAAAGATATTTCCTATGCCATAGTCTTATAAGGCTGGTTTCTTGGATTCTGTAGCATATATTGGGTCATCCCGTAAATAATGCGGTTTTTTTCAATTGCATGAACTAAAAGTCGGAGGGGAATGGGATAAACTACCTGCATCAGCTTGCTATAAAAGCAGATAGTAATTTTACCTTGTCCTTATTCTTAGTGCAAGTTTTGAAGAGTGCAGTTCGATTTTAACAATTATTTTTTCAAAGGTATAATGGAAGTGACAAAGGAGCATATTCAGTATCATCATCATCATCATCATCATTGTTTAACGTCCACTTTCCATGCTGGCATAGGTTGGACGGTTTGACTGAGGACTGGTGAGCTAAAGGCTGCATCAGATGCAATCTGATCTGGCAAAGTTTCTACAGCTGGATACCTTTCCTAATGCCAACCAGTCTGAGAGTGTATTGGGTGCTTTTACATGACACCGGCACAAGGGCCAGTAAGGCAGTTCTGGCAACGACCATGCTCCAAAGGTGTTTTAATGTGCTATCTGCACAGGAGCTAGTCCGGCGGCACTGGCAACGACCACACTTAAATGCTGTTTTTCACATGCCACCAGTATATGTGCTGGTAAGGCGACGCTGGCAATGATCACGCTCAAATGGTGCTTTTCACATGTTACCAGCATGGGAGCCAATCCGTGACTCTGGAAACAATCATGCTTGGATATACTTTTAACGTTCCACTGGTACAAGTGCCAATCAGGTGGTACAGTCATCAACCACGTCAGTGATTTTGATTTGTTTACACTTGCCTCAATAGGTCTTCGCAAGCAAAGTTCATTGTCCAATGAATGAGGGGTGAGTTCACTAAACACAACAATGCAATGGAAAGTGCAAGGAATATTAATGCAGTATATGGGGATTGGACAATAAGCATAAGCCAGTATCAATGATGGTTCCAGAAATTCTGAGCTGGAAACTACAGCCTAGAAGATAAGCCGCATCCTGGAAGATCTGTAGAGCTCAATAAGGACGTCCTGCAAACACTGGTAGAACAAAATCCCATCATAACTGTTGAGGAACTAGCAGAGAAGCTTGGATTTAGTCATTCAATCATTCATCGACACCTGTGCCAAAAGAAAATCGACCATCTTTGGTTTCAAGATGAAAGGTGTTCTTCCATCAAGATAATGCTTGGCCACATACAGCAAGGATGACATTCCAAAGGCTGGAGCAGTTTGAATGGGAAACAATGCCCCACCCAGCATATTTACTGGATATGACCTCATCTGATTATCATTTATTTCGTGGCTTCAAAATCATTTGGACAAAGAAAACATGAATTTTGTAGATGAAGTCAGAATAGCACTGGAGGTTATTTTTCATCAGAGACAAGTGAATTTTGGAAGAGGGGTCTTGCAAGTCTACCAGATAGATGGAAAAGCATTGTAGAAAATGAAGGAAAGTATATTATAGATTAAAAAAGAATTTTGTTTATCTTAATTTTGAAAAATAAAAGAAGTATAAAAAAACTGCATTATTTATGGGATGACCCAATATATTCTTCCCCTGGCAGGATGTTGGTCCATTGCAGGATCACTCATTTTTACCAGTTGAGTGGACTGGAGCAACATGAAAGTGAAGTGTCTTCAGCACATCACCCAGTGCCAAAATTGACCCCATAATCATGTGATCATGAGTGCTTTGCCCTTATTCACTAAACCACACACCTCCACAGTTCAACTACAAAAATAGTTCAGAAACTTCACAATACTCCACAAGGGTATTGTGAGGTACACAATACCCCACAATAGGGTACTGTTACCACTTCCGAGAGGAGCTGCTACATACAGATGTCTTGGGTCACATCCACAGAAGGATCATTCAGCCAAATAGAACATACTAGAATAGTTCACTGTAAAAACCATCAAGTGTAATGAATTCAGAATCATTGTCCATCACTTGATAATTTTATAATCATTGAAAATTATGATTTGTAAATCTCTAAACAACAGTACTCTAGAGTGAAGATTGTTTGTTAATATAGCATGGCAGCCCTGGTTTAGGATGAATGTTGCTGTAATTTAGCCCCAGGAGACATCATCACCAGCTGGCTATACAACATGATCAGTGTCCTAATATTTTCGAACAAGGGAATCTATCACCCCCCCACTCAGCTCATATATATTGTTTTGAGCTGAGTGGAGGTGCTAAACGCCCTTGTTTGAAAATATAAGAACACAGATGGTGTTGTATAGCCAGCTGGAGACGATATCTCCTGGGCCTAAATTACAGCAACATTCATCCTAAACCAGGACTGCCATGTTATGTTGGCAAACAACCTTTACTTCATAATCATTGTCCATCACTTGATAATTTCATAATCATTGTCCATCACTTGATAATTTTATAATCATTGTCCATCACTTGATAATTTTATTGCGAAGTAATTACATTGTGAAACAATACTTCATTTTACAAATTACATTGTTATGCAAATTTATTATTATGCAATATAGTATGTTGGTAAAGTTTGCCATTATGCTTTTTTTTTTATCTCATCTACAGAGTAAATACATTACTAAGCATTATTTTAAGTTTTTATCCATTTCTCTGGTTTCCATGGCATATAAGTGACCAAAGTTACAACATTCCCCCTCAACAGAATGCCAGTCAACTGCGGGGTTATACTTTTACAGCTGAATAAAGGTAAAGGTCACCATCTCAAGTTATACCGACTTATAAAGGCTGGTTTACAACCTGATCCAGGAATTGAAACCACAATCTAGCAATTGGAAACGCAACAACTTTACCACTAGGCTACATGCCTTGACAGCTTTTATTCATAGAGTAAATATATTTTCTTCACAAAAGAAATGATATTCAAAGGTACCAAAAAAAAAAAAAATGCTATCTTGTGATCATCTGGAAATTTTTAGAAGCCTTGAAAAAGGAACAATGATAAAACAAAACAGTAGTTGAACTGTATTTCATAAATTCTGCATTGCAATAATAAATATAAAGATGGTATAGAGAGAAATTAATGCATTGTCAATGAATAGCAACATTGCATAATACTGAATTATTTAAGAGGCATTGCTCATAATTTGTCTTTTCAGTTTAAAGTGTTTCTTCCTTCTTTCATTTTGAAATAATATCTTAAAACCACATTATTTTGTGATTCTATTTTGGGAAAAAGCTTTCATTTGTTTTTCATATATTATAGGTGCACGCAAGGTGGTGAGCTAGCAGAATCCTTAGCAGGCCTGACATAATGCTTAGTGGCATTTTAACTGTCCTTATATTCTGGGTTCAATATCTGCTGAGGTTGGCTTTGCTTTTCATCCATTCACGGTTGATAATATAAATACCAGTTGAACTCTGGGGTCACTGTAATTGACTTAGCCCATCACCTTGAAATTTCTGGGCTTGTGCCAAAATTTGAAACCAATATATTATAAGTGCATGCATGTCATATATTATAGACACAGGCATGGCTATGTGGTCAGTGGTTTGCTTTCTGACCCAATGGTTTTGGGTTCAGTCCCACTGTGTGACGTCTTGAGTAGATCTGGTCTTGTGGATCGAGTGGGCAGAAACTGAAAGAACCCCATCATATATATTTGTGTGTTTATATGTGCACATGTGTGCGTGTGTATTCGTTTATTCTTTCATGTATTTCACTAATTTAACTGTGACCATGCCTTAAAGGCTTTTTAGTTGAAGAACTCAACCCCAGGACTTATTCTTTGTAAACCTGGTTCTATCAGTTTTTTTGCCAAACCACTAAGTTACAGAGATGTAAACATACCAGCATTAGTTGTAAGTGATGTGAGATGGGGACAAACACAGACATAAAAAGACACACACATATAGATATATGTATATATATATATATAAATAATATATAAATATATGCATATATCCATACATATATGTACATACCTCCATATATATGTATATATACATGCATATATGGGTACAGGACATCAAAAAACGCAGACACAATGAGAAACACGAACATGAAAAGCAAAAACATGGAAAATGAACATTTTTTTGAACAATGAAAAGAAAAAAATAAAGAAACGCGACATGCAACATAAAGAATATTCCCTTCATCAGTTGTCTCCTGTTTTATCTACTCTGCGTTTCGAAGGTAATGATAATAAGTAACTTCATTAAAACAGTCCTTCCTGCAAAACAAATTAAATAAAATTTGGGATTTTTTGCGGAGGGTGAAAGTGGTAACAAAAAACAGGACAGTGAGAACAAAACAGTAAAAACAAACAGTGAGGGATGTTAAGCCAAGACGATGTGAAGTGGTGAATGCTGGAAAAACGAGCTTTGAGAAGAGACAGATAAAAGCATGTCTTGTCTTTGGAAGGAACTGGAAGAAAGATAGATAGATGGCCTTTCGTCTCGTGTGAGCAACAAGAGATTCAAGGAGGAAGAGTGAGAGAGAGAGAGAGAAAGAATGGTGAAGGGGAGAGGAGAAGAATAGGGAAAGGATGGGAGAGAAAAACAGAAAGGAAGAACAAGAGAGGGAGATAGATAGACAGAGAAGAGATAGAATAAGAGTGTGCATTGTAATTATTAAGATAAAACTTACTTGGAAAAGGATGTGTATATTTATATATAAGGTGTGTTATGAGCAGAACACATATCTTATAGAAACTCAACAAACAATTAAAGATGGAAAAGAGGTGTTAAAATTTTAAAAGAATTTAATCCATGCATACAATTGTTTCAAACCATAATATTAACATGTAAATTACATGATAAAAAAAATTAGAAATTAATTCAATTATGATTAAATTAATTTCTAGTTTTTTTTTTTACCATGTAATTTATATGCTAATATTACTGTTCAAAATGATCATATGCATGGATTAAATTCTTTTAAAATGTTTAACATGTTCTCTTCTCCATGTTTAGTAGTTTGTTGAGTTTCTATAGGTTATTTGTTGTATAAATCCTCATAACACACCTTATACTTGTAGCATTTTCATATTCAAAAAATTCTTATAACAGTAATCTAGCAATGAAATATGAAGAATCTTTATTAGAAATCGACCTTTGGAACCACCCAAAGTAAAGAATGAAATACAACTCAACCGTTTCTAAAGAATAAGTCCTGGGGTCGATTTGCTCGACTAAAAAGGCGGTGCTCCAGCATGGCCACAGTCGAAAGACTGAAACAAGTAAAAGAGTAAAAGAGTATATATATATATATATATATATGGGCTTCTTTCAGTTTCCGTCTACGAAATCCACCCGTATATATATATATATATATATGGGCTTCTTTCAGTTTCTGTCTACGAAATCCACACGCTAGGCTTTGGTCGGCCCAAGGCTATAGTAGAAA
>NC_068996.1:39736927-39738795 GCF_001194135.2 Octopus bimaculoides | reverse complement strand
CACTACTACTACTACAACTACTACTATTAATAATAATGATAACAATAATAATAATAGTAAGAAGGAGGAGGAGGAGGAGAAGAAGAAGAAGAAGAAGAAGAATTATCATTCTTGGCCTACCAATGTATATTAGCCTACCAATATATATATATATAAGGCAATGAGTCTCTTTGCCCTAGGTGGTGTGAAGACACTTTTCAAGATATAGAAACAAAGATGAAAAGAAGAGGATAATAATGATAATAATAAACAGCCAGCAAGAGAGACGGAACCCTACTCTGTATGGAATTACATGGTCAGTTCTACTGTAAAACCAACAAATTAAAAGCACAGGAAACATCATGGAGATGGTTCAGCAAGGGTGACCTAAAAAGAAGACAAAATGCCTAATCATTGCAGCCTAGGATCAGGTATTAAATACCAACTCAGTGAAAAAGGGTGTATACCACACGAGTGCAACAGACCTCTACAGAATATGTGGGAAGAAGGTTGAAAGCGTGACTGACATTGTTAGTGCTTGTGAAAGTCTTGCGCAGAAAGAGTACAAGCATAAATACAGCAAAGTAGCCCAAAATCTCCACTGGCTACTCTGCAGTAAGTATGGATATTAGATTACAGGTGCTTGGTACCAACATACACCAGAAAAGGTAATGGACAAAAAGGGGAAGGCAACAATCCTCTGGGACTTTGACTTCCAGACAGACAAGGTGTTAGAGTAGTGAAGGCTGAATATAGTAACCTTTAAGAGGTACTAACAAGAGTGCCTAATAATCGACATAGTAGTGCCAGGAGATCAACATATCATCATGAAAGAAACAGAAAAGATTGATAAATATGGAGACCTGAGAATTGAGTTTGCTACGATGAGGAAGCTACAAGAGTCAAACATAAAAGTTGTCCCTGTTGTCATCGGAGCATTGGGTTCAATACCACCCAATCTGAAAAATATGGTTGCATTTCTGAAAAAAACATCTATAAACCTTAGAAATACCCTACAATCTAGATGTATTGCAAAAGTTGACATTACTTGGAACTGCACGCATATTGCATAAAGTACTGTCTGTCTGAGGTCCTTGTTGTGACTTGACAAACAGTACAAACCTCTGGTAGACACAATATCTTCAATCAATAACCTCATGATACTGGATACTGTGCAACATCTATAATAATAATAATAATCTTTTCTACTCTAGGCACAAGGCCCAACATTTTGGGGGAGGGGGTCAGTCGATTAGATCGATCCCAGTACACAACTGGTACTTTATTTATCGACCCCGAAAGGATGAAATGCAAAGTCGACCTCGACAGAATTTGAACTCATAACATAAAGACAGACGAAATACTGCTAAGCGTTTCGCCTGGTATGCTAACATTTCTTCCAGCTCGCCGCCTTAATAATAATAATAATAATAATAATAATAATAATAATTATAATAATAATAATAATAATCCTTTCTACTAAAGGCACAAGGCCTGAAATTTTGGGGGAGAGGGTAAGTTGATTACATCAATCTCAGTACTCAACTGGTACTTGTCTTATTGACCCTGAAATGATGAAAGGCAAAGTTGACCTCAATGGAATTTGAACTCAGAACATAAAACAGATGAAATGCTGCTAAGCATTTTGCCTGCTATTGCTATTGATGCTGCTGCTGCTACTACTACTACTACTATTGACACCACTACTACTGACACCACCACCAACACTACCACAACTACCACCACCACTTCCACCACTATCACCACCACTTCCACCACTACCACCACCACTTCCACCACTACCACCACCACTACTACTACTACCAGTGCTAATACCGCTGCCACCACCACCACCACTACTACTACTGACACCATCACCACCACTACTA
>NC_068996.1:39732325-39735918 GCF_001194135.2 Octopus bimaculoides | reverse complement strand
ATATATACATCCTCAACCCCTAACTCTCTCGCATTATATATATATATATATATATATATATATACATATATATATATATCATGAAATGAGCTGACCTATTTGGTCATATACAGTTGTTGTGTATTTAGGAAAGAGAACGGGTGACATGAGAAGTTTTTTGGGATGCACCAAGTTGAACATCAGAACAGAACTTTCCTTATATTTTCCTTGGACATGGTAAAGTTCTGTAGATGAAAAATAGCATAATTGATTGGCTCATGGATGAATAAATCAAGTGCAGAGGGCGTCACTTGTATCTGGTGGAAGTGCTAAGGAATATTGGACTTCTAGAAATTTTGAATCTTAAGTGCTTTTGGTACTATTGATTTCAAATTTTGGCACAAAGCTAGCAATTTCAGATGGCTGGGGGTGGGGTTAAGTTGATTATATTGAATCCCAGAGTTCAATTCGTACTTATTTTATTGACCCCAAAAGGATGAAAGTCAACGATGACAGAATTTGAACTTAGGATGTAAAAGTCAGATGAAATACGGCTAAATATTTTTCTCAGCATGCCAACTTGCTGCCTTAATAATAATAATAATTATTATTGTTATTATAATTATAATAGTAATAATAATAATAATAGTAATAGTAATAGTAATAATAATGATGATGAAGATGATGATGATGATGATGATGATGATGATGATGATGATGATGATGATGATAAACAGCACTGCTTGGAACTGCTCGAAAACTCTGGATGGTGCTCTAAAATTAAGGGGTGTTACCTTAGTTCACTGGTAGTGAATAGCTGACACCATACAACATCTTCAGCATTAAAAGCTGTGCAAAAACATTAAAATAATAATAACTAGAATAATAATAATAATAATAATAATAATAATAATAATAATAATAATAATAATAATACTTGGAACCGCTCAAATACTCCGGATGGTAGTGAACAGCTGACACCATAGTACATCTGCAGCATTAGAAGCTGTGCAAAGACAATAAAATAATAATAATAACCATCAAGGCTAATAATCCAGATATTGTTGTGAAAGACCAAAACAATAAAGTCTGTTTATTGATTGACATGAGCATACCCTGTGACCATAATATCTCCGCAAAAGAATTTGATAAGCTCAGAAAACATAAAGATTTGCTAATCGAAATCGAGAAGATGTGGCATCTCAAGACGGTTACAATATCAGCATTTGGAATGATGAAAAAAAGAACTAAAAATTATTTAAGAATGATCCCTGGTTTTCCAGCCATACAGGAAGTGCAAAAGAATGAAGGTGGAGCTGGCAGCAAGGTGTGAAGCTGTGTCATGTCATCACTGGAAACTGGCTGGCTGGTGATCTGTGGTCAAACGACCAGACTTCAGAAGGTCTGAAGCCGCTCCATTTTCGACGCCACCTTCAGCTTCTTCGTCGCCAACGTCAACATGACTACTCAATGTACACACCACCAATAGTGCCTGCACAGGTTCACTCAATACTGTTGTGAAATATCTTCACCAAGGTTAACAGAACTCAACCTGTGAGGGGCCTCTGTATCAAGTAACCGGCTTGGCATAGAAGCCTCAACATCACGACATGTGACTTAGCTCTGCCTTGATGTCACAACCTGTTATATACGGACTTTCAATCTACTGTGTACCTCAACCAAGAACTGGTATTTCTTAACCTTGTGTTCAGGACGCTTAACGTCCTTGTTACAGACTCTTTTCTATGCTCTGTATTCTGTTGCATTCACATACACATATTTGTATTACATACACTCATTTATAAAATATGTGACATGAATAAAAATCTGTAAATGTACAACCATCCAGACATCTGAGTACCTGATTATTATTTTTTCTCATATATATATATATGACAGGCTTCTTTCAGTTTCTGTCTACCAAATCTACTCAACAAGGCTTTGGTCTATAGTAGAAGACTCTTGCCCATGGTGCCACGAAGTGGGACTGAATCCGGAACTGTGTGGTTGGGAAGCAAGCTTCTTACCACACAGCCAGACCTGCACTAATTTGTGCATCATACAAATTGTTAAATTATGGAGAACCTATTAGCTGCAGTAATACAGCTTCAAGAGTAGCAACAGGAACAGCTACAAGAGATGCAGATGTAAGTATTACAACAACAACAGTTAACTGAGTTACAGTCAAGAAAGTTCAGAAATTCAATAAGTTCATTTATGTCAGACGGCTTGGCAAACTCAATTTCTGAATTCACTTATAATCCAGAGGAGTGTATTATGTTTCTACCTATTATAGAATGTACAAGAGATTTTTAACAAAGAATGCAAGTCATGATCGAATGAGGAGAAAGTGAAGCTTTTACTATGCAAGGTAACTCCAACCAAGCATGAACACTACTGTAACTTTATATTGCCCAAAAAGTCAAGTGAGATCAGTTTCAAAGAAACTCTTGAATTGCTATCAAAGACCTTTTGTGACAAAAGTTCATTATTTAACTCTCCAATGGAGTGTTGGAACTTAAAAAATGACAATGATAACTTTATTACATATGCCGGAATAGTCAATTATATGTGTGAAAATTTTAAACTTCAGGAACTTACTCAGGATATGTTTAAATCCCTTATCTTCATACAAGGCCTTATGGCAACTGAAGGTAGAGAAATTCAGGCAAGGATTCTCTCAAAAATGGAGCAAGTGAATCAAGACTTAACCCTACAGACCATTGCAGAAGAATGTCAGATTATGGTAAACCTGAAGCATGGCATGAAAAAAATTTCAAGAGAAAGATTCTGCAAAAATACAGATGTGTTGACCCAGAAAGTACAACCAAAAAAGAGTGCCAAACCCCAATCCAGGTTACAGATGTGGAGGCCTACACTTCAGAAAAGAGTGTCCATTTAAAAACTGAAAATGCTATAGTTGTCAGAACAAGATTATGCAGGTCAAATGCAAAAAGCTCTAAGGTGTTTTCAGCAGAAAGTAAATACAACACAAAAACAAGAAAATTCATACACGTAAAAATAAATGGTGTAAATATTAAACTACAGTTGGATACAGGTAGTGATATTTCAATCATAAATGCGAATACATGGAGAAAAATCAGGAAACTAAGGTTATGTAAAACAGCAAAAATTGTGCATGGCATAACGGGTGATAAATTACAATTTAAGGGCAAAGTGTGTACAGACGTCACATTTTGAGGACAAACATGTGAAGCAAAACTATTCATTGTGGAGAATACAATCAATCTGTTTGGTAGAGATTGGTTGGAGTTATTTGACTTTTGGCACCTCCCTATAAGTCTCTGCTGCAAAAAGTATAAATGGTTGTCCTGTTAAAAATAAATCGTCTGAGGAACTGAAGAGAAAATTGAAAATGATGTTTCCTCAAGTAATATCAGAGGACGTAGGTTTATACAAAAAGACTGAATCCTGCTTTCAAGTAAGTGAAAACGCTATGCCTGCACTTAAATCTAACAGAAAAGTACCGTTCATGGCAACTGAAATTGTAAATGATGAGTTGGACAGACTGAAAAAGAGTGAAATCATTAAAAAGGTGGATTACTCTAAGTGGATGGCACCCATTGTGTGCACCAAGAAGAAAAATAATAACA
>NC_068996.1:39728752-39729802 GCF_001194135.2 Octopus bimaculoides | reverse complement strand
TATATATATATATATGAATATGTGTGTATGTGTTGTGTGTAGTGATCTTCATCTAAGTAAGATGTTTACCAGCTGAGAATGCTCAATGATTCAACAAGTAGATGGTGTTATGACTTACCAATTGTTTCAGTCACTGAACACTCCATCAGCTGCTGTTTAGTAAATAATGTGAACACATATACACTCATTTTGCCATGCTATATAAAGTATTTGCTGACATTATGAATGGCTGGCTATATAAACTGATGAAGAATGGACAAAGGTACAAGGTGGTCACTTTATATGCCTTTGTGATGTAACAACTGAAAGAAAAAAGTAACTCTCTTACTGACTCATTACAGGACTGAACTAGCAGCATTGTTGTCTCAGCCATTATCTCCTTCTTACCATACAGAGCAACAACGGTAACAGATATGTAGTCCAGGCAAAAAAGGGAGGGAGTCTTAGTCAAGAATGTGAAGGTGCAAGGTTTTGTGATTAGGGTGCTGGACTCATTATCAGAAGATTGTGGTTTCAATTCCTAGGCCAGGAGATGTGTTGTGTTCCTGAGAAAAACGTTTCATTTCATGGTGCTCCAGCTCACTCAGTTGGTAAAAAGTGAGTAAATATGCAATGGACTGGCATCTCATCCAGGAAGAAATGTGTGTGTGTGTGTGTGTGTGTGTGTGCACGCGCACACGCATGTGTGTATCTCTGTGTGTGTATGTACATGTGTGTGTATGTATATATATATATATTTATTGGCTAAACTGGCAATATGACCATCCCCAAGTACAACAACATATATATATATACTCGAGGTATTTCGTGTTGCAAGACAGTGTAGGAGAGAGAATAGTGATGTTGTAGGAGAGAAATGTGTTCGCATGGATGATGGTACGCTTGCACTAAATGAGGATGCAAAGAAAGAGGTCTGGAGATGCCACTACGATAGATTGCTTAATAAAGAGAATGAATGGGAGGAAGAGAGCCTGCTGTATGTCGACCCAATAGAGGGACCAGCTATCCGAGTTGATAGTACCAGGGTAGATAAAGCAATTAAGAGTATGA
>NC_068996.1:39724078-39726400 GCF_001194135.2 Octopus bimaculoides | reverse complement strand
TATATATATATATATATATATATATATGCTAGACAAACCAGGAAACTGGCCCTATCCTACTTATAGAGTAAATATATAAAAGGGTAGCAAAACTATATAGAGTTATACTACCAGTGGCCTAGCATGTAAAAAAGTCAATAGACAACATATTCCATATAAAGTATAAGAGAAATTACCTATAACAGGTAACTTCTACACACTAGAAGGCAGTCAAAAATGACCGAAAACCACAAAGTTAAAACATTTCAAAGGGAAGAAAAAATAAAAAACGTTAAAAATAAGGTAAAAGTTTTTCTACTTATAGAGTAATATGAACTTACCTTTGTCAAGAATAATCTACCTAGTATAACTTGGGTTAGTTTTGGTAAAGCCTTCCTACTTATCTACAGCTACAGAATTCACATCATTGTCTTTGCAAATATTGTAACAATCAATAAAGCTTAGCATGCTGGACAAAATGGTTAGCAGTATTTCACCTATTGCTACATTTTGAGTTCAAATTATGCCAAGGCCGACTTTGCGTTTCATTCTTTCGGGGTCGATAAATCAAGTATCAGTGAAACACTGGGGTTGATGTAATAAACTAGTCCCTTGCCACCAAGTTTCAGGTCTTGTGCCTTTAGTTGCTGAGACCCCCTTCGGTCATGACTGACCATGGGATTGCACCTAGAAAGTTACCCACTCAGGCACAAGTCCAGGCAAGGTTGTTTATGGAAGACTAGCAGTCAGCCATGCATACTGGTCTCCCCTCTCCATGCCACCAGTGTTATCCAAGGGAAAGGCAAAGGGGCCGATACAGCTTGACACCAGTGACGTCGCAACTCATGTCTACAGCTGAGTGAACTGGTGCAATGTGAAATAAAGTGTCTTGCTCAAGAACACAACATGCAGCCTGGTTAGAGATTCGAACTTACAACCTCACGATCGTAAGCTCAACGCTCTAACCACTGAGCCATGCACCTTTAGTAGAAAGGGTTATTAAGGTAGCAAGCTTGCAGTAATGTTACTGCACAGGACAAAATATTTAGTGGCATTTATACCTTCTCTTCATGTTGTGAGCTGAAATTCCACCAAAGTCAACTCTGCCTTTCATCCTTTCAGAGTTGATGCTGATCATTGGAGTGGATGTAATCGACTAACCTCTTGCCTGAAATTACTGGCCTTTTGACAAAATCTGAAACTCATATCTCAGATCTCCCTTCAAGATAGCAAGCTGGCAGAATCGTTACTTTGGCAAGGCGGTGAGCTGGCAGAAACATTAGCACACCGGGCGAAATGCTTAGCAGTATTTCGTCTGCTGCTACGTTCTGAGTTCAAATTCCGCCGAGGTCGACTTTGCCTTTCATCCTTTCGGGGTTGATTAAGTAAGTACCAGCTACGCACTGGGGTCAATCTAATCCACTTAATCCCTTTATCTGCCCTTGTTTGTCCCCTCTGTGTGTAGCGCCTTGTGGGCAGTAAAGAAATAATAAACATTACTTTGGCAGGAAAATTGCTTAACAGTATTTCTTCTGAATTGACATTCTGAGTTCAAATTCCGTTGGGGTTGACTCTGCCTTTCATCTTTTACGGGATTGATAAAATAAGGACCAACTGAAGACTGGAGTTGTTGTAATTGGTTAGTCCCCTCTACTGAACAAGCCGGCCTTGTGCCAAAATTTTGAATCAGTAATATTTCTTTGCAATAAGTCTGAAAAGCCATTTTGCTGTTACAAACAAGGTTCTTTACTTACTGATTTAAAAACCATTAGAGATGCATGTGTGAATGCATCCTAACAATATGGTCTATGGTTCAGTCTCACTGTATGGCACCTTGGGCAAGTGTCTTCTATTACAGCCCCAGGCCAATCAAAGTGCTGTGTTAGCTGATTTGGTAGATAGAAACTGAAAGAACCCCATCATGTGTGTGTGTGCATGTGTATGTCTGTGTGCATGTACACATGTATGTGTGTGTGTATGCGCATGCCTGTTTGTTTGTGTGTGGTGTGTGTGTGTGTGTGTGTGTGTGTGTGTGTGTAGGTGTGTGTCTTCTTGTCTTTATATAATATTGTAAATGAATGTCATCCATTTCCAATATTCTGCAGAAGCATGTCTGACTATGGGGAAATATTATCTTGCTTGGAAACTGGTGAAGGTAAGTGACAGGAAGTGCATCCTTGTTGTAGAAAATCTGCCTCAATAAACTCCAACTAACCCATGCAAGCATCGAAAAGTGAACATTAAAATGATGACGACAACGCCGATGATGATGATGATGATGATGACGATGATGATGACAATGATGACAATGATGATGACAACGACGATGATGACGACGACGAC
>NC_068996.1:39718923-39720426 GCF_001194135.2 Octopus bimaculoides | reverse complement strand
TATATATGTAAGTATGTATGTATATATACAAATCTTTAGTTAAATATATTCAATGAGAATGTTATATACTGAATTTATATTGAGTGCTCTATTGTATCACAGTATTAATACTATTAAAGTATTTATGTATTTAATACAAGCGATTATATATATATTTTTCATAATATATTATTATTAATATCAGGAAATCAATATTAGAAAATTCTTCAGAAAGATATATACGTGTGTAAAATAATTGTTGTATTAAAAATATATATAAAAATATATGTTAATATGTATAAGTATAAAAATATAATAATAATAAAAATTTTGAATTAAGTTTTAAAGCATCTTACGATCGTTTCACAGAAGTGCTGTCCTTATAATGGAATCTTAAAACACAGCCTTTCATCAAAAGAAAGACACAGATTTACAGTATTTCAGGAAGAAAAACTTATGCGATCAGTCTGCTAGATCAGAGGCAACTCTGGGCTAAACAGAATACAGACAAACATACTTCATATTAAAAGATTATCTACTAAATAATACTCATAAAGTTGACAGTATGTCTCCAAAGTGTCATTCCTTGGTAAAACTCCATGTATTTTAAACATTTTCTCATTATGCTCTAAGACATAAAGAGTTGCCTCCCTTACCTAAAGACCTCAAAATTGTGCAACCTGACCTCATTTTCGAGGTTATTTTTGTAGTAAAAAAGAGTTGTTGCATAAAAAAAACATACTTTATTCAGTAGCCAAAAGATTACTGAATCTTTTGATATCACATACGTCAAAATCAGCAACTCAGTTTTTGAATCCATACGGAACATACACACACACACACACTCACAAACTTTGTTTTATATATTAAGATGTATATATACGGCAAGCCAAGTGAGACCAAAATCCAAGGCCTCTGCCAGGGATGTAGCCAGCCCACTTATGCGTATCTTTCCTTCATTGGACACTAAACTCCACTTGTGAAGACCTGTTGAGGCAAGTGAAATCGAAATCGAACTAAATTCGATGACTGGCACCCATGCCAACGTTTCCTTCATTGGACATGAAACTTGGCTTGCGAAGACCTGTTGGGGCAAGCGAAAGCAAAATCGTGATGGCACATGATCGTTGCCAGAGCAGCTGTCTAGCTTCTGTGCTGGTGGCACATAAATAGCACCATTTGAGCATGTGACATGTGAAAAGACATTCGAGCGAGATCGTTGTCAGTGCCACTGGACTGGCTCCTGTGCAGGTGGCACGTAAGATACACCATTTTGAGCATGGCCATTGCCAGTACCACTTGACTGGCCTTTGTGCCGGTGGCACGTAAAAGCACCCACTACACTCTCAAAGTGGTTGGTGTTAGGAAGGGCATCCAGTTGTAGAAACTCTGCCAAATCAGACTGGAGCCTGGTGTAGCCATCTGGTTTTCACCAGTCCTCAGTCAAATCGTCCAATCCATGCTAGCATGGAAAGCAGACGTTAAACGATGATGATGATGATGATGATGATGATATATACACAC
>NC_068996.1:39717902-39718750 GCF_001194135.2 Octopus bimaculoides | reverse complement strand
ATATATATATATATATATATATATATATATATACATATATATACATAAATATATATATATGCATTTGCATATATATCACTGAATACATATATGTATGTCACTCCGCAAGGCAGTTGGGGTTAGGAAGGACATCCAGCCATAAAATCCATGCCAAAACAGACACAGTAGCCCAGGGTAGTCTTCTATCTGGCTAGGTCCTGTCACACCATCCAACCTATGCCAGCATGGATGACAGACGTTAAATGATAATGATGATATATACATACATATACACACACACACACACACACACATATATATATATGTATGTATGTATGTATATATGTATGTATATCTTGATGAGAGTAAGTGCTTTGTTCTTTTAATGAAATAAGAAGCAAGAGATAAGTATTTTTCTTATATATATATATATGTGTGTGTGTGTGAGTGTATTATCATTACTATTGTTGTTGTTGCTGTTGCTGCTGCTGCTGCTGTTGTTGTTGTTGTTGTTGTTGTCGTTGTTGTTGTTGTTGTTGTTGTTGTTGTTGTTGTTGTCGTCGTCGTCGTTGTTGTTGTTGTTGTTAGAGACTAAAACTAATTAGTCAGGTCACAATGGACCCAGAGAAATGTTCAGGAAAACAAACAACTGAAATTCTGTAGTGAATAGAAGATTGCATTGTCTTTTGTTATTACAAACATGTATGTGTTACATTGGTTGTGTATGTCAGAATATTTTTGGTGACATATATATAGCATTCTTTGCGTGTGTATGTGTGCATAGGTGTGTGGGTGCATGTATGTGTGTGTGTGTGTGTGTGTGTGCACATGCTAGCATGAAGCAACAGTTCTTGACAAAAAAAAAAAAA
>NC_068996.1:39717237-39717711 GCF_001194135.2 Octopus bimaculoides | reverse complement strand
TATATATATATATATATATATACAATGTTTATATACCAAAAAGATTTTATAACATTTTTCTGACATAATTTAAATATATACTTTAACCATGTAACACAAGCCTTCTGTAGTTTTTTCACTCTTATTATCTTTTTTATATATATATATATATATATACACATACATATATGTAAATGTGTGTGTATGTGTATATATATATATATATATTATATATTCACGCATATATATACATATATACATATATGTATATGTGTGTGTGTGTGTGTGTGTGTGTGTGTGTGTATATATGAATATGCATATGTATCTGTATGATGGTTGTCTACTCCTTATGCTGAGTTTGACCACCTCCTGTACCTACATCATTGCATCTGATGTGGTTTTTTAAACCAGACAATGTTTTGGAAAGACACCCACATAGATTGCATATCTGATTTGGACCACCAAGAGCTGCAGATAAGTTATATATATATATAT
>NC_068996.1:39713942-39715932 GCF_001194135.2 Octopus bimaculoides | reverse complement strand
CAACATAATTTTTTTTTTTTTTGTCAGATATGCCTAGAATTTTGGTCCGTGAACAAGATTGGATGTTTGAGTTGTGATGTAATGAGCAGAATTATCCTACAGCAGATACTCACACATGCACACACACACACACACACACAAACACAAATACATTCATACATGTACACACATAACACACATGCACACACAAATACACACACAGAAACTACAAATGTGCAGGCACACATATATACACACAAGCATAAACACAAACATGCATACACATATGCATAAACACAAACATGAACACACACACGCACATGCACATTTAAACACAGACTTCACACATACACACACACATAAACACAAACATGCACATACACATGCATAAGCACAAACATACACATACACATGCATAAACACAAACATGCACACAGATGCACAGTAACATAAACACAAACACACTCATACTCATATGAGTCTATTCATTGCAGATTCAACCCAAGAAATGCATTTATATCAGTGTAGCTGCACATGATGTGTGCATAAGTTGTGAAATTATAGATGTTTTCTAACCAAGGCACATGGCTCAGTGGTTAGAGCATCGAACTTACGATCGTGGGGTTGTGAGTTTGAAACCTGGACCGAGCTGTGTGTTATGTTCTTGATCCATACACTTAATTTCATGTTGTTCCACTTCACTCAGCTGTAGAAATGAGTTGTGACATCACTGGTGCCAAGCTGTATCAACCCCTTTGCCTTTCCCTTGGATAACACTAGTGGCGTAGAGAGGGGAGTCCGGTATGCATGAGTGACTGCTTGTCTTCTGTAAACAACCTTGCCCAGACTTGGGTCTCGGGGGGTAACTTTCTAGGTGCAATCCCATGGTCACTCATGACCGAAGGGAATCTGTTACTAACCAAGACACAAATATATGCGTGTATATGTGTGAAAGAGTGTGTGTGCGTGTGTATTCATGTGTGTGTGTGCACACCTGCCTGCATGCATGCCTGTGTGCATGTGTACATGTGAGCATGTGTGTGTGTGAATTGACACACCTCAGCACCACCATCACATATAATCTCTCGAAAGAGTCTTTGTTCAGTAGATATAATGGAAGTACAACCTCTGCATTTCGATTCCCAGACCGGGCATTATGAGTGTTTATTGAGCGAAAACACCTAAAAGCTCCACGAGGCTCCGGCAGGTGATGGTGGCGAACAACTGCTGTACTCTTTCACCACAACTTTCTCTCACTCTTTCTTCCTGTTTCTGTTGTGCCTGTAATTCAAAGGGTCAGCCTTGTCTCACACTGTGTCACGCTGAATCTCCCCAAGAACTACGTTGAGGGTACACGTGTCTGTGGAGTGCTCAGCCACTTGCACGCTAATTTCACGAGCAGGCTGTCCCGTAGATCGGATCAACTGGAACCCTCGACGTCGTAAGCGACGGAGTGCCAACAACAACCTCTGCAATAGCTAATCTGATTCTGTTTTTTTGCAAGGGTGCAGAAGACCAATAAGCTAATGTGCACACCAAGGTTACAGTGTACAGAGATTATTGTAATGTTATTATCATTGCTTAGTGCTCCCCCTCTGTAAATTCGCAGCGAATATGTCCACAGCACACTGCTTTATGGTAGTGACGCTTGGAGCATCTACTCCAGGCAAAAAGTGGTGCAAAGTGGTATCAAAAAGTTCTTGGATTTAACAAGAGTTTAAAAAAAGACAATTGATGTGGTTGAGATTTCTTTCTTTCTTTGCTTTTACTTGTTTCAGTCATTTGACTGTGGCCATATTGGAGCACCACCTTGAAGTGTTTTTCATCAAACAATTCAACCCCAGGACTTATTTCTTAAGCCTGGTTCCTTTTCCATTGGTCCCTTTGCCGAACTGCTACGTTACAGGGATGTAGACACACCAACACTGGTTGTCAAGCTGGGAGACAAACAAACACAAAGACACTCACACACATTTATATATATATATATATATATATATATATATATATA
>NC_068996.1:39710038-39713361 GCF_001194135.2 Octopus bimaculoides | reverse complement strand
TATATATATAGATATATATATATATATATATATATATATATATATATATACAATAGGCTTCTTTCAGACACTTGCAAAGCTGCCACACAGTGGGGCTGAACTCAAAATCATGTAGCTGGAAAGCAAGCTTCTTACCACACAACTGCACCTGAAAGATGAAAAAAATATAATTGATAGAAATACAACACCAGGATAAGAATTAGTGTGGGTAGACAGCACCCTCAGGTGTAGTCATTGCAGATCATTCACATGAAGGTCATCTCAATTGTTACAGTAGATCTTGTTTTGCTAACCAGACAGAAGCAAGGTCTCACAAGTCTAATGTGTGTATATGATATGCTTGCGTGTGTGTGTGTCCAACATGTCTTCTTTGTGTTCAACTATGGGAGGTCTTTGTGTTATATGTGTCTGCATCTTATTGATGATAGTGTTGTGACTATATTTGGAGGATCCCATCATTGTCACCTCTGGACTGAGATGACATCTTTTTGTATGCTCATGTATTTTGTATCATCTGAAATAAGTAGATAGACAGACAGATAGATAGACACATAGAGAGATAGATAGACAAATAGATAGATAGACAGGCAGAAAGACAGAGAGATAGGGATGATAGACAGACAGACAGATAGATATATTCAGCAGAACAAAATAACATTAAAATTATTTTGTCAAAGTGGAATTAATGATAGATAGACAGACAGACAGACAGATAGACAGATAGACAGATAGGTAGACAAAGAGATAGATAGACAGGTAGATAAACAGAGAGATATGGATGATAGACAGACAGACAGATAGATATATTCAGCAGAACAAAATAGCATTGAAATTATTTTGTCAAAGTGGAATTAATGATAATCATTTAAAACACCTAAATGATGTTCTCTTTGTCTGTTTTATTTTTGTGACAAGATCTTTATATTATTAAGTTGTAAAAATAGAAATAGATTCAAAAGCAATAAATGTACAATGAAAGCTTTTATAATACCCTATAGTACATCATAAACTGAAACGAATTTAAATATTACAGTAAACAGGTCTTTTGAATGGGTTACACAAACCCTGAAGAAACTACTTGCCAAACGAGTACAACTTCAAAATGTACAAAGTAAAAAGTAATTTAAAAATAGAACAGGCCAGACACTTTAGAATTGTTCAAGCAGATGGCTAAGGAAATTACCCACTCCAAAATAAAACTACCATTATCTCATGGTTCACCTGGGGTGGCAGGTGGCTCTGAAAAAGACATGCTCATCTAAAACTTTTCCCTTGTTCATTGTTGTACTCACTGCATTACCTTTGGCAGTATAGCTTAAGTGGGTTACATTAATCCTTTAGCATTTAAACTGATCGTATCTAATCAGAATATTCTGCCTGTTGTATGTTGAAACTGGTCAGATCTGACCTCTCGCACCTACCCTTCAAAGTCATTCTAAAACTAAACAGTCACATCATTGAAATCTCAAAGCTATGAGATAAGCTATGACTAATTGAAAGGAATGTGAATAAACAAGCAATACATATGACTGAGTAATCTGAATGCTAAAGGGCTAAGCAAGCCCTATTCTACCTGTTGTACGTTCATACCAACCAAATCTGGCCTCTCACACCTTTTCTTACAATGTCATTCTAAAATTAAACAATCACATCATCAAAGTCTCAGAGCTATGAGATACTCTTTACTCTTTTACTTGTTTCAGTCATTTGACTGTGGCCATGCTGGAGTACCGCCTTTAGTCGAATCAAATCGACTTCAGGACTTATTCTTTGGATGCCTAGTACTTATTCTATCAGTCTCTTTTGCCGAACTGCTAAGTTACAGGGATGTAAACACACCAGCATCAGTTGTCAAGCGATGTTGGGGGGACAAACACAGACACACAAACATATACACACACACATATATATATATATATGTATACATATATACGATGGGCTTCTTTCAGTTTCTGTCTACCAAATCCACTCACAAGGCTTTGGTTGGCCCGAGGCTATAGTAGAAGACACTTGCCCAAGGTGCCACACAGTGGGATTGAACCCAGAACCATGTGGTTGGTAAGCAAGCTACTTACCACACAACCACTCCTATGATTAATTCAAAAGAATGTGAATAAATAATCAATACATATGACAGGATAATCCGAATGTTAAAGGGTTAAGCCTTTAGCATTTACACTAGTTGTATCCAGCCAAAATAATCTAGATGCATTTCTTCAAACTGGCCAGATCCAGCCTTTCACACTTATCCTACAATATTACTCTAAAAATAAACAATCACGTCATTGAGGTCTCAAAGCTACAGTGTGAATAAATAAATGTTACATAACAGAGTAATCTGAATTCTAAAGGTTAAGCAATTAAAATATCTTTTGGAGTTAGGAAGGGCATCCAGCTGTAGAAACTCTGCCAAATTTAGATTGGAGCCTGGTGTTGCCATCCGGTTTCACCAGTCCTCAGTCAAGTCGTCCAACCCATGCTAGCATGGAAAGCGGATGTTAAACGATGATGATGATGATATGTGAATGTAGAAATATTTTTCCGTATTAGGTAAAGTGAGAATAAATAAAACACACTCAAAAACATGTGCGTGTATTTGTGTCAATATAAATTTAGACATGCACAAATACACATAAACATCTACAGGGCTTTGGTCAACCTGAGGTTATAGTAGAAAACACTTGCCCAAGGTGCAATGCAGTGGAATTGAACCCAGAACTATGTTGTTGAGAAGCAAGCTACTTATCACAGAACCGTGGAGCTTGATGCAGTCTTTGGATGCATCAGTTCCTGTGAAACCGTCCAACCTATGCCAGCATGGAAGATGGATGTTAAATGATGATGATGTGTGTGTGTGCGTGTATGTGTGTGTATGTGTGTGTGCATGTGTGTGTGCATGTGTGTGTGTATGTGGGTTGCGTATACTTAAGTTATTATATAATTAAATCTATGCCACAAGTTCACACAGATATTTGAATAGATACAAGGCCTGATCAATAAGTATCCGGACTGTTGCCATAGTAACAAAGCTAAAGCATGCAGAGCAAAGCTGCTTGGCAAAGATTGACCGTGAACTCTGCTGTGCATACACACTAAGTTTTAACATTCTAGCTTACTTCTGCTGTTTTCAGCACTGCTTAGAAGGAAGGTGTGTAGCATGTGATTGTCACATTGACCATGACAGAGGAAGTTTTCATGGCGATACATGCTCAGAGGCCTACACAAAGTTGCAGAAAGTGTATGGAGAGGAGTGTATGAGCCGCACAAAAGTGTACGAGTGGTTCAGACGTTTCCAAGATGGCCAGAAAAATGTTGATATTGAT
>NC_068996.1:39704248-39708158 GCF_001194135.2 Octopus bimaculoides | reverse complement strand
GGACACTAAACTCTGCTTGTGAAGACCTGTTGAGGCAAGTGAAATCGGAAACAAATTCGATGATAGCACCGCATGACTGGCATCCGTGCTAGTGGAGCACTAAGAGCACCATCTGAGCGTGATTGTTGCCAGGGCTGCTGACTGGCCCCCATGCTGATGACAAGTAAAAAACACCATTTGAGCATGATTGTTACCATTGTCGCCTTACTGGCACTTGTGCCGGTGGTATGTGAAAAATGGCATTCGAGTGAAGGTGTTGCCAGTGACGCTGGACTGGCTCCTGTGCAGGTGACATGTAAAAACACCATTTGAGCATAGCCGTTGCCAGTACCACCTAACTGGCCCTCGTGCCGGTGGCATGTAAAAGCACCCACTACCCTCTTGGAGTGGTTGGTGTTAAGAAGGGCATCCAGCTGTAGAAACTCTGCCAGATCAGATTGGAGCCTGGTGTAGCCATCTGGTTTACCAGTCCCTAGTCAAATCGTCCAAGCCATGCCAGCATGGAAAGCGGACGTTAAATGATGATGATGATGATTATGATATAATAATATGATGATGATGATGATTATGATTATAATAATAATAATAAATATAACAAGAGCACTTAGATAGAGCAAACCTCCAAGGCAACACCAATGTCCTCTCAACAATTAGCCGGAGATTGATTTTTAAAATGAGAATATCTGAAATAAACTCGATTGCTCTCACAAACGAGAATACTAAAAATGAACCCGACCGCTCTCAAAAATTAAGTAAAAGAACAGAAAAAAATAATCCAGAATCCTTGTCCAGTACCAGATTACTCCCAAAATCTAATCAGTTTGTGCCAGTCATGAGGCCAAACATCCCTGAAAGTTTCATCTGAATCCATCCAACAGTTTTTGCGATATCTTGTCCACAGACAAACAAACAAACACAACTGAAAACAATACCTGCACCTTTGCTAAGAAGGAGGTAATAATAATCCTTTCTACTGGAGGCACAAGGCCTCAAATTTGGTGGGGAGGGGACTAGTTGATTACATCGACCCCAGTGTTTCCCTGGTACTTAATCGACCCCGAAAGGATGAAAAGGCAAACTCGACCTCTGTAGAATTTGAACTTAGAATGTTGTGACAGGAAAAATACTGCTAAGCATTTCTGCAGGGTGCTAACGATTCTGCCAGCTCACAATAATAATAATAATAATAATAATAATAATAATAATAATAATAATAATAATAATAATAATAATAATAATAATAATAATAATAATAATATTAATAATAATAGAAGACAGCACTGTTGGGTACAGCTCGCATTCTAAGGAGAGCATTGTCTCTTTGAGTCACAGCAGAAGGCACTACTTGAAACTTTTGGTGATTTGTTATTGCCTACTTTCGAGTAAAGAACAACCGAAAATTAAGAACTATCGGAGAGTCTTTCAGAATAATAATAATAATAATGATAACAATCATTCTTGGATGGAAAATATAAACATTTAATGTATCGGTATGTGTGTTTTCATGAATCACTTGACTCGTAAGTCCTGGGATGATTACAGTGTAGTCCATAGTATCTTTGGGCAACAGGCAGATTATCTTCATGGATTCATTTCTTCAGGTGATATAACATTAATGGATGTACCACAGAGGGATGTTTTTTCTTTTTTTACCAGGTTGAAAGTCAAGTGAGTTTAGTGGGCATTTCCTTGTGTATATTGGTGGGGAGGAGTAAAAGATGATAAGAATTGAGGAAGGAATGGTAAGTACATGGCGATGGAGGTATGTGTGGTGGTGTTGGATTTATTTTGCTATTCATTCAGCAGATTTTAAGGATGGGTAGTACATTTCTTTGTTTGATTTCTTTGAAGGCATTACTATCTTCAATAAATTCTGAACTCAACAGGTGATCAAGTACTGCTGCTATACAATAGGGTTTGTTAACTGAATTGATAAATGCTACTTGCTTGTGGTGATCTCTTTGCTGTTTTTGTTGATATAGTGTTCTAGCATCCCAAATATTGGTTGATTTGTTTATTTCTTTGGATTCCTCTGCTTTTCTGTAATGTGTTATTTCATTTCATGATATGCTTTTTTAAACTCCATGAATGATGTTTTGTTCCTATAAATACAAACATACATACACGCACACACACACACACACACATACATATATATATATATATATATATATATATATATATATATATATATATATCATCATCATCATCATTTAACGTCCACTTTCCATGCTGGCATGGGTTGGACGATTTGACTGAGGACTGGCAAACCAGATGGTTGCACCAGGCTCCAATCTGATCTGCCAGAGTTTCTACAGCTGGATGCCCTTCCTAACGCCAACCACTCCGAGAGTTTAGTGTCCAATGTAGGAAAGGTATGCATAAGTGGGCTGGCTACACCCCTGGTAAAGGCAACAGGTTATGGTCTCACTTGTCTTGCCGGGTCTTCTCATGCACAGCATATTTCCAAAAGTCTCAGTCACTAGCCGTTGCCTCGGTGAGGCCTAATGCTCAAAGGTCGTGCTTCACCACCTCATCCCAGGTCTTCCTGGGTCTACCTCTTCCACAGTTTCCCTCAACCGCTAGGGTGTGGCACTTTTTCACACAGCTATCCTCATCCATTTTCGCCACATGACCATACCAGCACAATGGGGAAGGTTGGTTTATGGGATTACCCTGGCTTCCCCATCCATAAATGACCAGTTTATAGGATTAACCTGGGTTTCCAATCCATAAATGGCCGGTTTATGGGATTACCCTGAGTTTCCCATCCATAAACATCCTACCCCTCCAATGCACCTTTCTCCAAGCCCTCCAGCAACTCCAGTCCAACACGTCAACCTCGCACATCTTCTCTAACCCATCCCTTCCCTCCCTCAAACGAGCCCATAACCTGCATGACCTGATCCACAGTTTCTTCCCTACCTCTGCCTCCCAGCCTGGTTCCTTCCCCTACTCTCACCCACGCTGTCACACCTTTTCAATACCACTATCTCTCCAACACCTCTCGAAAGCCACTATCCTCACTGGCACCCACCACTGCCTCTATCACATTACTGACTCCTTTACCTGCACCTCCAGTATTGTTATTTACTGCATCTCCTGCTCTCTCTGTCTTTCCCTGTATATTGGTCAAACAGGACGCTGCTTGACTGACCGGTTTGTAGAGCACCTCCAAGACATCAGATTTGCAATGACCACAGTGTCATGCCACTTCCACTTTACCAGTCATTTGCTACAACGTCTGTCTGTGTTCAGTGTGTCTTTGCACAGGGGCCACCTGGACTCTCACCTGCACCGTGAATAGGAACTGATTTTTCTCCCTTTGTTCTTTTGCACCTTATAGGCTCAACTCACTACCTCTCTTCATCTGACACCACCTCACACAGATTACCATACACCTCTGACATTCAACTGCTCCTCCCTTTCCTCTACATGCTGCCTACCTCAGTACCCTCACCACACACACACCACCATACAAACACGCATACACACTGTTCAACTCATTACCCACTTTGCACACCATTACATACACACACCTACAAACACTGTCCCACCCCCATACACTATCACTAAACATTTCTCAGCACCCACACCACACACCATTATCCACACATCCACACACAATCTTCAATAGTGTCGCCACACATACCACTATACAAGCACCCCCTACACACTGTTCAACTCAGTACACACACCACACACCATCATGCACACTTCCATACCCACACAAGCACATAATACCTAAACACAGACAATATATACATACACACACAACACGCATTAACACATGCAACACACATAGACACAACTTTCACCCACAAACATACACTACACTCATGCACATTACATATCCACAAACACACATACACACATACAGACCACCTGAATAAGCACACATTAACTGCTA
>NC_068996.1:39697030-39704162 GCF_001194135.2 Octopus bimaculoides | reverse complement strand
CACTTCCATACCCACACAAGCACATAATACCTAAACACAGACAATATATACATACACACACAACACGCATTAACACATGCAACACACATAGACACAACTTTCACCCACAAACATACACTACACTCATGCACATTACATATCCACAAACACACATACACACATACAGACCACCTGAATAAGCACACATTAACTGCTAAACATAATCATTTGCACATGCATGTTCACACACACACACACACGTTAGCTTCACACATATACACACATCCAAACACTCACTCATACATATACACACGTCCACACACACACACACACACACACAAATACACAAAATGCACATCACTCCACACAACACATACACTAGGTCTGTGTGTATATATATATATATATACATATAAATGTGTGCCTGTGTTCTTGTATGTATCTATCTATACATACATACATCCATCCATACATACATACATAATACATACATACATACATACATACATACATACATACATACATACATACAAACTTATACACATACACATACACCCATGCCAATGCGTTTGCACACATACATGCTAACTACACACATATGTACACACGTCCATATGCACACACATACATACATATCAGTATGTGTAACGTAAATCACTCCACATAGTGTACGCACTGGGTCACCTACACATATACACACAGGTCCACATATTTTTCAGCTCGCCCACACATACATACTCACACGTTCACCCCCATTCATAAACACACATTCACACTCAGCATTCTCACATATACACACACGTGCAAGAGCAAATTCGTTCGACTGGGTCACCATCATTATCTCCCTTTCATTCAGCCTCTTCTGGCTATTTTATCCAGTTGTACTGTTAATCCCTACACAATTTTCTCTCTCTCCATTTTTTTTTTCATTCTCCTGTTTTTCCTCTTAATCCTTTCTGTCGAAGAGCGTAGCCTCAAAACATAAAAGACTTCTCCATTCTTCCTGAGTGTTAATTAATATACCTGCTTCTTGTTCCTACACCTGTCTTTTGTTTTCTGTAAATTTGAGCTATATATATATGTGTGTATATATATATATGAATGTGTGCCTGTGTTCCTGTATGTATGTATGTATGTATGTATCTATACATACATACATACATACATACATACATATATATATGCATGTATATATACATATATGTATACATACATACATACATACATACATACTTACATACATATATATAAATGTGCGTCTGTGTTCTTGTATGTATCTATACACATATATTTATGTATATGTGTATACACACTCACACACACAATCACACATGCATGCATAAATATACACATACATAAATACACAAATACATATGCCCATATCCATTTCCATTAAACAAACATACATAGATATATTCAAAATGTATATAATATATTTAAGTAACAGAGAGAAGAGTACGTCTATCTGTTTAGGAAGAAGAACTCCACATATGTTTGCAATTTATCATGGGTCTGTAAGATGTTTGCTATCCATACTACTATTTTGATAAGCCTTTGAAATTAATTGGAGACTGTTGCTATCTTGGGGAAATATTCTAATGTAGGTCTGTTGCTAAATTTGTCATTACAGGAAGTATCTTGGTCCATGTCAACGCTATATGTAGCTATTTTGGGAAACTTTTACAGCATTTGCTTCTTGTTAATGTAAATGGATGTTATATAAAATATTCGTTTTGCAACATAGATTTACGTCTCTTCTGCAAGACTTTTCCTGCCCTTCCATGTTTTATAATACAAGACTTTTTACATTTGATTCTTTTCAGATTCATATTTATTTTTGATGTTTAAGAAATGAATTTACTCTGCTTCAATTTTAATTTTAAAAAAAAGAAAAAAATTTTTTTGTTTTATTTAAACAACATGATAGTAATATTCTACAATGAGTCAAAGATGGAATAGAAAGAAAGATGCCATTATGAGTCAAGAAGAACAGAGACAGTATGGTGAAGCAAAAGAGAAATGGTATAAAGACATGTTCTATGATGAATCAACACATGAACAGAAAAAGATAAGCAAATAGAGGAATATATATATATATATATATATATATATATATGTTAAAATCTTCTTTTCTCTGTCTTTAATTGTTTGTTGAGTTTATATAGGATACATGTTCTATAAATGCTCATAACATACATTATACTTGTAACATTTCATATTTAAAAAAAAAATACAATAGTGAGCTACAAATTTAATATCTACAATCTTTATTAGAAATCTACTAAAAGTAAAGGGATGAAATTGAACTCAACCTTTCTCATATATATATATATATACTCTTTTACTCTTTTATTTGTTTCAGTCATTTGACTGTAGCCATGCTGGAGCACCGCCTTTAGTCGAGCAAATCGACCCCAGGACTTATTCTTTGTAAGCCTAGTACTTATTCTATCGGTCTCTTTTGCCAAACCGCTAAGTTACGGGGACGTAAACACACCAGCATCTGTTGTCAAGCGATGTTGGGTGGGGACAAACACAAACACACAAACACATACACACATATACAGATATATATATACATATATATACGACGGGCTTCTTTCAGTTTCCGTCTACCAAATCCACTCACAAGGCTTTGGTCGGCCCGAGACTATAGTAGAAGACAGAAAAGAACCAAAGTTCATGAACTCATCCATGAAAATCCACAGTCATATAGAGAAAAATTTAATAAGTAAATACAATAAAAAGAACTATAATAAAATATATATCTACAAGTGTATATATACGTGTATAAACTTATATGTGTATATATATATGTGTCTAAATTTATATTGGTTGGAACCATGTCTGGTAAGTTCACCGTCATCAGTTCACCACAGGGAAAGTTCGCCATCATCAATTCACTGTTTCCTTTTACAATAAAATAATTTTAAACTATTAATGGTGAGTTACTATGAATATATTTTCTTGGTAAACTTTGCTCACAGTGAACTTTCTTCATGGTGAATTGGTGGCAGTGAGCTTTCCCTGAGGTGAATTGATGGCAAGGAACTTACCTGTAATAAGTTGGGACACATACACAGGACGGACAACAGCAAACTCCCCAGACAACGCCTTTACTTCCAACTATGTAAGGGGAAAAGAAACCATGGAAATTTTAGACTGGAATTCAATGATACTGCAGAAAGGTATATGAATTCAAAGATACTGCAAAAAAGGTATATGAAATGGAAAGAAATTGATCATAATAAATGACAAACCCAAGCAAAAAAACAAACCAGTATGGAGAAAGTTTTCCAAGTCATGCCAAAGCCATAAACAGTCATAGACGCGACAAATGGCTGCAAAATGAAAATAAATAGAGAGCGAGAGAGACACCACATGATATGCCAAGATGTTCAGCATGGTGATAGTTCTTAGAGATGTATCAACAAATCATTACTTTATCTTGTTAAATGGAAATTACTAAATGGAGGAATATCAGAAGAAATTGCATTCAGTTTCTCTGTAAACTATAATCTTGTTCCATCTATTGCCACCTATGTCAAAAGAATGTTGTTTCAAAGTATTACTGCATGTGCAAGTATATCTTGGTTAAGCAGAGATCAGACATCTTAGAATGGGGATGGAACAAAGACCGAAATTGTAAGGCATCAGTGAATTTAGAAGAAAGGAAAAGATTAATAGTGTTTAATGGTATGTTAATGCATTGCTTAAAAGTTTGATTAAGGGTAAAAAGAAAGAGAATAATAATAATAATAATAATAATAATAATAATAATAATAATAAGCTATGCAGACAATTTCGTATGTGTATTTGGTGTGCAAGATTTTTGATGTAGATACGTGTGTTGAAAGAAATACGATTAAACCTTGGGAGAGGCATTATGCCAGTAATAAACACACACACTGGTTCAGTCCTTTATTTATTTATAAACAGTATTTAGTTTTCTTTTTTGTTAAATCATTTCATTGCACTCTTGCAATCTCTTCAGTAACTTGTCTCTCCACTAAATACTGTTTATAAACTAATAAAGGACTGAACCAGTGCGTGTGTTTATTACCGGCATAATGCCTCTCCCAAGGTTTAATTATGTAGACAATTTAGGATGGTCAATTATTGAAAGCCTATAGTTTTATGGTATAATTGTATTGTTAAACTTAACTTTAACTCTTCAGGTGTTCGGGTTATTCTGTCAAATGTAATGCCTGTTTATTTATGTTTTGAATTTACCATGGATTATTTCACAGCTTCAAAGCTTCAATGATGTGATTGGTTGCTTTTAGAATGATATTGTAGGGTAGGTGTGAAAGGATAGATCTGGCCAGTCTGAACATAAAGTGTATTTGGACAGTTCGAACATAATTGGACCATGGCATGGTCAGTTTAAATGCTAAATGAATATGTATGTATGTATGCATGTATGTGTGTGTATGTATGTATGCATGTATGTGTGTGTATGTATGTATGCATGCAAGCATGTATGGTATGTATGTGCACATGCATATATGTGTGTGTGTGTGTATATGCATGTACTCATGCACATATGTATGTATGTCTATATATGTGTGAATATATGTATGTCTATATGTGTGAGTGTATGTATGTATGCATGTATGTATGTATGTATGTATGCATGTATGTATGTGTGTATGCATGTATATGTGTGTATGGTGCGTTTATGCATGTATGTGTAAGTATGTATGTGTGTATATATATGTATGTATGTAGGTAGGTAGGTAAGTAGGTAGGTAGGTAGGGAGGGAGGGACGTAGGTAGGTAGGTAGGTAGGTAGGTAGGTAGGTAGGAAGGTAGGTAAATAGGTAGGTAAATAGGGAGGTAGGTAGGTAGGAGGATGTGGGAGGGGGAAGGAGGGAGAGGAGAAAGAGTAGACTGTGGCAGGATTTGAACTCAGAACTCAGAACTTGGAGCCAGAACAAATAGCACAAGGTACCAGTCTAACAATCTACAGTCACATCAACCCACCACCTTAGATTAATCTTTTTTATTCACCCTGAAAGGACGAATGGCAAAGTTGTCCCCAGTGAAATTTGAACTCAGAGTCCCAAGTCTCAGAACAAATATGGTAAAATTTTCTGTCCAATGTCTTAATTACACAACCAATTAGTTGGAAGTTTTAATTATGAATAGCTGCTAACTGTATTCTCATGCATTTTTCCTTTTTTCTTTATTGGTCTGTTCTAGAGAAAGGCTTTTTTGTTAAATCAGGTTATCTAAGACACGTGATGCCAATGTGGTTACTTTAGAATACGGGCATACCTCAACTTAAATCAATGATTGGTTCCAAGACATGTGATTTGAATAATAAAAATAAGCCACGTGGATATGTGGTAAGAAGCTTGCTTCCCAACCACATTGTTCCGGGTTCAATCCCACTTAGTATCTTGGGTACTTTGAGCAAGTGTCTTCTACTTATAGCCTCAGGCCCTCCAAAGCCTTGTGAGTAGATTTGGTAGACAGAAATTGAAAAAAGCCAATCTATACATGTATGTGTGTGTGTGTGTGTGTGTGTGTGTGTGTGTGTGTCTTTGTGTCTGTGTTTGTGTCCCCAACCATCGCTTGACAACCAATGATGGTATGTTTACATCCCTTGTAACTTAGCAGTTCAGCAAAAGAGACTGATAGAATAAATGCTAGGCTTACAAAGAATAGGTCCTGGGGTTGATTTCTTTGACTGAAACCCATTAAGGCAGTGCTTCAGCATGGCTGCAGTCAAATGACTGAAACACGTTGAAGACGAAAAGAATAACATAATACAAAAAAAATTTATTATCCCCTATCTGTTTTAATAAATGATTTGTACTCAGGCCTTGTGCTTTGAGTAGAAAAGAATTAAGGGATTTGTACATATTTTCACATGTATTTTATTTGATTTTTAGGTGGGATATTTTTTCTTTAATTGGATATAAAGTGCAATACCTAAGCGATTTTCTGTTTTCTCTCCCTGTTTATTTCTGTGATTCTTTCTGTCGAAGAGCATAGGCTCAAAACGTAAAAGACTCTCACTTCCCGAGCATTAAACTAATACATCTGTTTGTTGTTTACACACCCGTCTTCGTCTTTTGTTTTTTGTAAATTCTCACTATATATATGAGATCGTTGCCAGTGCCGTGGGACTGGCTCCTATGCAGGACACGAAACTCGGCTTGTGAAGACCTGTTGGGGCAAGCGAAAGCAAAATCGTGATGGTACCTGTGCCCAGCGTCACTTTCCTAACACTTGTGCTGGTGGCATGTGTAAAGACATTTGAGCGAGATCGTGCCAGTGCTGCTGGACTGGCTCCTGTGCAGGTGGCACATAAAATACACCATTTTGAGTGTGGCTGTTGCCAGTACCACCTGACTGACCTTCGTGCGGGTGGCACATAAAAGCACCCACTACACTCTCTAAGTGGTTGGCGTTAAGAAGGGCATCCAGCTGTAGAAACTCTGCCAGATCAGATTGGAGCCTGGTGTAGCCATCTGGTTCGCCAGTCCTCAGTCAAATCGTCCAACCCATGCTAGCATGGAAAGCGGACATTAAACGATGATGATTATGATGATGATGATGATATATATACATATATATATATATACATATATACATATATACATGTGTATATATGTATGTATGCATGTGTATATATATATAATACATATATATATATATATACATACATACATACACACACACACACACACACACACACACACACACACACACACACACATATACATGCATATGTGGGTACAGGACGTCACCAACAGTGCAAATAACATGAAATACATAAACAAACAAGTTAAATACGTAAACAATGAGAAAAACAAAATGGTAAACAGGGCAAGTGAACACAGAGAAAGAGCCCTTCATCAGTTGTCGGCTGTCTATCTACTCCTTGTTTCAAGCATTCAACGACGGTATGAGTCTTCAAAGACAGTTGCTCCTGTAAACTCTAAAATAAAATTTAGGATTTATGGAAGGTCAAAGTTGGGAACAAAAACAGGACAGTGGAGACATACAAGGAAACCGAATGGAAACAAACATGGAGTGTTGTTAGACCAGAACGAGAGGAAAACAGTGAATGCTGGAAATATTTTTTTGAAAAGAGAAAGGATGGAAGAGAAATTATTTATTATTTAATTGAACGCGACGT
>NC_068996.1:39693358-39694384 GCF_001194135.2 Octopus bimaculoides | reverse complement strand
ATATATACATATAGATATAGATATAGATATAGATATATATATATATATACATACATATATGTGTGTGGGTTCTACATTGTTAGTTCTCTGTTGGTAGTCTGACAGTTTTAAGTAGGTTACATGTGGAAGACAAGAATGGCCTCGCTAATATTTATTTGAGTTTTCATATATTTATTTTTATTAACCCACATTGTTTATAGTTACACTTTACATGTGTACATAGAATTGATTTAATGGATCAACCAACATTCACGAAGAAAACAAACAAAAGAAACAAATATAATTGTTTGAAATTAGTCTTCTGTAATACAAAATGCTTGATAATATATATACGGGAAAGTTGTTGATAGTTACTGAAAACGAAATATGTAAAAAGTGTTAAACTCCTCCAGACTCAGTGTGGCCATGTGGTAAGATGTTTGGTTCCCAACCACATCGTTTTGGGTTCAGTCCCACTGTGAGACACCTTGGGGATGTGTCTTTTATTATAGTCTTGGACTGACTAAAACTTTGTGAGTGGATTAGGTTGGTGGAAACTGAAAGAAGACCATTATATTCTTTTATCCTTTTACATGTTTCAGTCATTTGACTGTGGCCATACTGGAGGACCGCCATGTACTTTTTTTTTCTTTTCTAGTTTCAGCTCAAGAACTGCAGCCATGTTGGGGCACGCATTTCATTTGCAAATACAAATTATAAAGGAATAGGAAATTCTTTTACATATCTATCTAACATGTAAAACTATGTAATTCCTATTAGCAAATGAAACATGTGTAATGGTGAATATATGATGAAAGTAAATTTCCAATTTCCTGTCTTGTTATACAAGAATTCTGCAAGAAATAATTCCATAATTCTTAATTTTAATATGTATCTTGCACTAACACACAGCACCAACTGAGACTACATATGGGATTGTAATTATGGAATAAGCAGATGTACTTCAAGAGGATACACCTGAGATGTACCCTTACTACTTATATTATATGATATATATATATATATATATATATATATATATATATA
>NC_068996.1:39691274-39693050 GCF_001194135.2 Octopus bimaculoides | reverse complement strand
TATATATATATATATATATATATATATATATATATATATATGGTCAGGGGTGCATAAGTCCAAAAAGCAAGCACACCGAAAAAACTTTTTTGAGCAGTAATATTTTATGTAGTTGTTGCTTATGGTCAGTCAGAGAGTTACCATTGTTTTCATATCTTTTATTGCACTTAATAATATAGGTGATTCATCAGACCTGGTGGCAAGAAGAACATGATCTCTTTACCAATGTATGTAAAAATACAGTATTGATCAGCTTGGTGTTGGAAAAAAAGAACCCTGGAAAAAAATATTCAAAGCAAAACCCTTTCTGGAAGTTCCAGTTGTTCCTCAAAAATATCGATTTATGTCCGTTTTCTGTTCAGTTGTCAACAGCAGGAAAGCCTATGCTTCCAGCATAAGTTTTCTGTCATGAGGGCACTGACTAAAAATTTCATTTTTCGAATTTAAGAAGACACCTGTATGTCTTCTTATAATATTGGCTGTCAAGTGATGGCAGGGGGACAAACACAGACACATGCACACATAAATACACGCACCCACGCACATATTTATATATATATATATACATTGATATACATTGGGCTTCTTTCAGTTTTCATCTACCAAATCCACTCACAAGGCTTTGGTCGGTCCAGGGATATAGTAGAAGACACTTGCCCAAGGTACCACGCAGTGGGACTGAACCCGGGACCATATGGTTGGAAAGCGAACTTCTTACCACATAGCCATGTCTATCAAGGGATCAGGATGAATGGTTCTTCCTGAGCCATAGGCTCATAAGGCTGATTTTTCAGATTTTGTGGCATATATATTTCCACCCTTGGACAGGACACTGGTCCATCACAAGATTACTCATTTTTGTCAACTGAGTGGACTGGAGCAATGTGAAATGAAGTGTTTTGCTCAAGGACACAACATGTCGCCCAGTCCAGGAATCAAAACACCCTGGTCTCTAAACCTTGTGCCTCCACATACACACACACACACATATATCATCATCACCAACATTTAACATCTGCTTTCCATGCTGGCATGAGTTGGGTGGCTTGACAGGAACTGGTAATGCTAGGGGCCATATTAGGTACCATAGTCTGTTTATATTTGGTTTCTATGGCTGGATGTCATTCCTAATGCCAGCTGCTCTACAGAGTGTACAGGGTGCCTTTGACATGGTTCCATCATCAATATGTATATATATATATATATATATATATATATATATATATATATATATATATATATTTATGTGTATGTGTGTGTGTGCATGTATGTGTGTTTATTTTTTTAGCTTTTTACTTATGTCAGTCATTTGGTTGTGGCCATGCTGGAGTACCACTTTAAAGGGTTTTTAGTTGAAGAAATCGACCCCAAGACTTGTTCTTTCTAAGCCTAGTACTTATTCTATCGGTCGCTTTTGCTGAGCTGTTTAGTTACAGGGACATAAAAACACCAGCATTGGTTGCCAAGCGACGAGGGTGGGGGAGCAACCACAGATACACACACACACACACATATGATGAGCTTCTTTCAGTTTCTGTCTACCAAATCCACTCACTAGGCTTTGGTCAGCTTGGGGCTATGATAGAAGACACTCGCCCAAGGTGCCATGCAGTGGGAGTGAACCTGGAACCATGTGGTTGAGAAGCAAACTTTTAATCACACAGCCATGGCTATATATCATCATCATCATCATCATCATCGTTTAACGTTCGCTTTCCATGCTAGCATGGGTTGGACGATTTGACTGAGGACTGGTGTATATAAATATATATATAT
>NC_068996.1:39682389-39690548 GCF_001194135.2 Octopus bimaculoides | reverse complement strand
GTGTGTGTGTGTGTGTGTGTGTGTGTGTGTGTGTGTGTGTGTGTGTGTGTGTGTGTGTGTGTGTGTGTGTGTGATTTAACACTGCATTTCAAGGTTGGAACATTTTATTTAGCACAACACACAACCATGTTAAATAAAACAATATGAAAGAGTGTGTAAGACTAACTCACTGTGCAATGTGACTTACTTTCTCGTGGATTTCTGAGTGACTCAAGAATGCAGTTGAACTTGTTGTGACCATAAGCCAAATTTTCCAGAGCTGTTTTTATTGTAAACAGCTAGCCGAGGAAGAATAATTGGCTGTGTGGTTAAGAAGTTCACTTCAGAACTGCATGATCTCAGGTTCAATACCACTGCATGATATCTTGGAAAAATATGTTTTTTTTTTAAATTTTAACTTTGGACAACCAATGCATTGTGAATGAAATCGGTAGATGGAAATTGTGTGGAAGCTTGTAGATGGAAACTCTGTGGAAGCTTGTAGATGGAAACTCTGTCGAAGCTTGTAGATGGAAACTGTGTAGAAGTTTCAAAATATGCTCCAGCATGGCCACTGTCTAATGCCTTAAATAGCTAAAAGACTAAAAGTGTTGAGTGCATTCTGTGTGAACTCAGGAAGGCAGTTATATAAGATCTTTTTGCATTGTTTTTTTTTTCCAGGCAAAGTACATCTAGGACTACATCAGCCAGTGTAACCAGAGATTTAGCACATCAAGAAACTGTATGGAGACAGCATCTTGGGGCGAGGGTCATTATAAACAAAGTTGGAATATACAGTGTAATCTGAACACTGAGAATGGGTTTAGATATGTGGGACAAGAGATTTGTCCAACAATGGCATGTCTTGTGTGCTAGTAAGAGATGATGGGTGTGGTCAAGGTCTACCATTATCCCTGGCTTGGAGTGTTGGGTGGGAGAATTATCAATGCAGTCAATAGATTGAGTTATATTCGCTCAACAGCTAACCTCTACAAAATGGTATAACTTTTGTCCTTTGTCTTGGTAAATAATATCAGGAATGATATATTTACAATGAATTCATGCAAACACTGCACCAATATCCTTTATTTCTAAAGTTGTGGACACATTCTTTTTCTATTACGCCTCTGGTATGTACATCAGGACAGCATTGTATAAAAATTATATAATTAATATTTTTGGACAGCTGTTGATGCCACGTATTGGAAATAGTCTTATCGCTTTTGTTACGGTTATGTATATATGATTGTCTCTGCCATTTTTTTATTTTTTATTTCTTTAATTCTTTGAATTTATTCTATGAAGAATGAATTGCTTTCTCAGAATGAACCAAATTCCCCCACATCATTGGAATTTATAAGTAACGAGTGAATAAAATTATAAGCCTTGCATATTTTAATTTGAAAATTTAATTTATAGAATACGTGTTGGCTGTTTTTGGTTTGTTATTTGTAAAAAATAAATTAAGTGAAAATTCTGTAATTGTTTGGCAATTTAAAACTTAGTAAGGTGGTAAGCAGGTAAAAATTTTACTGTGCTATGCTAAATGCTTAGCAGCATTTCATCCGTCTTTATGCTCTGAGTTCAAATTCTGTCGAGGTTGACTTTGCCTTTCATCCTTTTGGGGTCAATAAAATAAGTACCAGTTAAGCACTGGGGTCAATGAAATCGACTAAACCCCACACTGAAATTGCTGGCCTTGTGCCAACATTTGAAACGGATTTAAGACTTAGTAGTGTAACAAGTGAAGACACATAGTTTAGTGGCTACGGAGTTGCATTCACAATAGCAAGATCATGGGTTCAATTCCCTTATTGGGCAGCACATTGTATTCTCGAGCATAACACTTCATTTTATGTTGCTCTGCATGTGGGAGAGTGGCAAAAATCACTGATGCTTTGGCAGAAATGCTTTATGGTATGTCGTCCAGCTCTCTATATTCTGAGTTCAAATCCCACCTGCCTGAAGAAGAGGAAACCACTCCAGTATTCATTCCAGGTCTAGTCATGGTAGCCAAAGTTCCAGTAATCTACTTAATGGTAGCAGGGGAGGGTAAGGGCCTTCCCAGGTCTTATAGAGTGCTGGAGAAGGTTCACATGCACAGGACCTGCCCAAGGGCACCACCACCAGATTAGAATTGTAATAAGTGTGAAGGCACATGGTCCAGTGGTTTAAATGATCCTCATTACTCCCATGGTTAAACATGATACAATCAATGTTTTTATTTGGCTTTTTTACATTCTGAGTTCAAATTCCGCCGAGGTCGACTTTGCCTTTCATCCTTTTGGGGTCAATAAATTAAGTACCAGTTGTGTACTGGGATTGATCTAATTGGTTGGCCCCCTCCCCCCCAAAAATTCGGGCCTTGTGCCTAGTGTAGAAAAGAATATTTTTAGTTGACTACAAGAATTCTAAGTGCACTACTATCTTTTTTGTTCAGATATTCTGTGAAGCTGTCTCTTGTTCTTTGACTAAAAAAAAGCACAACCTTTGAAATATGTCTTGATGAAGCAATCACAATTCCAAAAGCTGTTACATTTGCTGCTAATATTGATAATGTTCTCAAAGCAGTGAGCTGGCAGAAACATTAGCATGCCGAGCAAAATGCTTAGTGGTATTTCGTCTATCTTCACGTTCTTAGTTCAAACACCACCGAGGTCAACTTTGCCTTTCATCCTTTTGGGGGTCGATAAATTAAGTACCAGTTGTGTACTGGGGTCGATCTAATCGACTTCCCACCATCTCCTCAAAAATTTCGGGCCTTGTGCCTAGGATAGAAAAGAATATTGATAAGGTTCTCGAGGTGGAGCGCTGGCAGAATCATCAACACCCCGGGCAAAGTGTTTAACTGCATTTTGCCTGTCTTTACATTCTGAGTTCAAGTTCTGCCAAGGTTGACATTGTCTTTCATCCTTTTGGGGTGGATAAAAAAAAGTACCAGTTGAACACTAGGGTCAATGTAGTAGATGTACTCCCTCCCCAAAAATTGTTGGCATTCAGCCAAAATTTGAAATCAATATTGGTATTTAGAAATAATACATTTCTAAATCTCTCAGAGAGATTTATGTAATAGTGATACAATGAAGTAGTTGTATGCTGTCAACTTAATGTGACAGTCCCCTGAAGGGAATAATACTACTGTTGGTTAGATCTAGGAAGCAGCATCGCTTCCTGTCAGCCTTGACACATTTCCTGTGTCCTTATGTTTACAAGGAGGAGACGAGCAAAGACTCAGAAACATGTCTCTGGATGCAGGCTTAGCTGGGCGGAGGTGCTTGTCTCCCCTTGTAAACATAAGGATACAGGAAATGTGTCAAGGCCGACAGGAAGCGATGCAGCTTCCTAGGTCTAACCAACAGTAGTATTATTCCCTTCAGGGGGACTGTCACATTAAGTTGACAGCATACAACTACTTCAATATTGGTATTGTTCTCAAGGTTCTGAGCTGGCAGAACTGGTAGGGCAAAATGCTTAGCTGCTTTTTGCCCATCTTTACATTCTGAATTGAACACTGGGACTAATGTAATCAACTAGCCCTCTCACTCAAAATTGCTGGCCTTGTGCTAAAGTTTGAAGCCAATATTATTGGTATTGTTCTCGAAATTTCCAAGTAAAATATTCATGCATAAATTATTCTTTCATTGACATGTCTACTTTTTATTCCTTCTGGTTGTTAGAACCATATGAATTTTAACCCTTAGAATTTAAACCAGCCATATCCAGCCCAAATATTCTATGCGTTTCAAATTGGCCAGATCCAACATCTCACACCTACTCTACAATGTCATTCTAAAAATATACGACTACATCTTTAAAATTTCTAACCTACAAGATAAGATAATGTGTAGGCATGGCTGACTGGTAAGAAGCTTGCTTTCCAACCACATGGTTCCAGGTTCATTCCAGCTGTGTGGCACCTTGGGCAAATATCTTCTACTATAGCCTCAGGCCAACGAAAACCTTATGAGTGGATTTGATAGACGGAAACTGAAAGAAGCCCCTCTCTCCTCCTTCCATACTTCAAGACTGTTCAAAGCTGTCTTGTTGTTCTGCCTTGCCAAATTTTTATCAGAAGCCTAGGTTATATGGTAAGATTCAAACAGCATCAGAATTGATAATGCAAACGTATTGCAAAAATCTTATGCTGCAAGAAAAAATTCCATATATATATATATTTTTTTAAGCTGCTGTTTTTGATTAGGTGTGGCTGTGTGGGTGGAAGTTTGCTTCCCAACCACAGGGTTCAAATCCAGTACCACTATGTGGCATCTTGGACAAGTACCTTCTACTATAGCCCCAGATTGACCAAAGCCTTATGAATGGATTTGGTAGACAGAAACCAAAAGAAGTTCATCGTATATATATCATATATATATCATCATCATTGTTTAATGTCCATTTTCCATGCTGGCATGTCTTAGACGGTTTGCCTGAGGTCTGTTGAGCCAGTGGGCTGCACCAGGCTCCAATCTGATCTGGCAAGCTTCTACAGCTGGATGCCCTTCCTAACGCCAACCACTCCAGGAGTGTAGTGGGTGCTTTTTATGTGCCAATCGTGGCCAATGCCAGTACCCCCTGGCTGGCACAGGAGCCGGTCAGGTGAGACTGGCATTGATCACATTCAATGCTGCATTTTACATGCCACCAGCACAAGAGCCAGCCAGGGGGTACTGGCATTGGCCACAATCGGTTGGTGCTTTTTATGTGCTGACCTGATATATATATATATATATATATATATATATATACACACATAACAAAAGTTATGGAAAAGAGTAGATAAGATCTGGGCTACATATTTTTCATAGCAAGTGGAACCTTGGAAATGGTAAATATCCAAGCGAGTTGTACATCCCAAGCTACTTGTTAAGTCAAGGGTATTTTGATTAATCTTGATTAAAGTTTACATTGTCGCATGGAGGTACATGTTAACACGTGGAAGATTTGATCAGAATGTGTAAAGAGCACAGTAAGAGTGGAGAATATGAATGTGGAGAAAAATTAGGAATACAAGAAATAAAATAGAAAGGAATAAAAAGAATGAAAAGAAAAGGGAGTGGGAGAGTTAAGGAATTTAAGCAAGGTTGTTCGACAAGGTAGTTTTCAATATGGCTATTTTGGAGTCATAGAGATGTGCAAGGGAAGTGGTATTTGAAAAAAAAAAAATGATAATGTGGAGGGAAGAGGGTGGGGAAACATTTGTGGTCAAGAGGGAGGAAAAAGTATGCTTGAAATGATGAGGAAGTAGTGGAATTGAAATTCAAGAGGAAATAGGGAAGAATTGTAGTAAATACTACAAACTAAAAATTAAGGAATGTATATTATATTGTTGTGCAAATGAGCGAGCAAGCGTGTTTTCTGTATGAAAATAGTAGAGATGTATGTAGATGTATGTACTTGTAAGTTTACAAGGTGGTGGGGAGGAGGCAGGCGAAATAAGAGTAAAAATAAGGGTGCAAATGGTAAGGAAAGATAAAGATAGATAGATATAAACAACAATACGGAATTGAAGAGAATATAATGAGAAAATATTGGTGGTATAATATTAACTCTTGTATTCTTATTTGCATACCTGGAAACCCTGGTTGCCTACTGTGAAATATAAAAAGATATTTTTTCATCTTATTGTACTTTATTATGAAAAGAATCCACAACTTTCTACCTCAATAAATCACTATTGTTCCTGAAAGTTGTTTTTTTATATTTACTACAGATTGCTTGAAGATGACTTTCTTCCTACACCTCAATCCCTGGATCTTATATATATATATATATATATATATATATACACACACTCATCTATGCAGATCTGACCTCTCGCACCTACTGTGTGTGTGTGCGTGCGTGCGTGTGTTGTTGCCCTTCCTTTTTCTGTTTAAAGACAGTAGGTATAATTTGAGGGAGATTTGACTAATGTTTCTAGCAGGTTGAGCAGCAACATAAAGGTTTCCTCGAAGACTCATAAAACTCTGCATAATACTTGTTAACCACTCTGTCTCTTTTTCTTTTTTTTCTTTTTTTTTTTTAATCAATGGCTACAATAGCTAGCACTCGTTTTCAACAGAGATAACAGAAATTGCTGATGATGTAAATGTTGTAGATCTGGAAAACAATCTGGAAAACATTTCTCTTGATTGAATTCTGGTTGAAAACATCATTATTAAATCCAGATGTTTCTTAGCCCAGTGGATATTTCCAGAAATTATGGGTTACACGAGCGTGTTTTACTGTTATAGGTCCAAGCATATTATAATCACTGGAATGTAAAAGAAATGGCTGTAGATTTAATGCCAAAATAAATAGAATCAGATAAACACTCTCTTTTTGGAACATTTCTTTTCCTTTCAAAACGTTTATAACAATAGAGATAATCTTTGTGTTTTAGATAACAAAAGGAACTGCTGAAAGCTTTTCAATTTCAGTAAATTAACCCTTTAACAGTTAATCTGGTCATATCCAGTGCAAATACACTACCTGTTTTATGTTTTATAACCAGTTTTATTGCTAGATCCAGCCTCTCACACCTACTCTACAATATATCATTTTAAAAACAAACAATCACATCATCAAAATCTCAAAGCTATGAGATAATGCATGGTTAATTCAAACAACGTGAATAAATAAGCTTTATTTTTAATAGAATAATCTGAACACTTAAAGGCTTACACCAGCCAAACCCAGTCCAAATATTCTGCCTGTTTTATCTTCAAACTGGCAAGATCCAGGCCCTCATACCTACCCCACAATGTCATTCTAGAAATAAGCAATCACATCATCGAAACCCCAAAGCTACAAGATAATGCATGATTAATTCAAATCAATGCGAATAAATAAGTGTTACATTTAATAGAATAATCTGGATGCTAAGGGATTATACACATAAGTTTATCTCATTAGCATTTAAACCAGCCAAATCCAGCCCAAATGTTTTACCTGTTTGATATTCAAACCAGTCAGATCTGGCCTCTCACACCTACCCTACGATGTCACTCTATAAACAAACAATCACACCATCGAAATCTCAAAGCTACAAGATAAGTCATGATTGATTCAAAACAGTGTGAATAAATAAGTATTACATTTGACAGAGTAATCTGAATACCAAAGGGTTAAACCAGCCAAATCCAGCCCAGATTATCTACCTTTTTTATGTTCAGACTGACCAGAACCAGCTTCTCACACCAACCCTACAATGCCATTCTAAAACTAAACAATCACATCATTGAAATCTCAAAGATATGAGATAATGCATGATTTATTCAAAACAATGGGAATAAATAAGTGTTATGTTTGAAAGAGTAATCTGAATGCGAAAGGGTTAAGAAAGGATATATTTTTAACAAATATAATGGTTAGACGTGACTGTGTGGTAAGAAGTTTGTTTCCCAGCCACATGGTTCCAGGTTTAGTCCCACTGTGTGGCATCTTGGGCAGGCATCTTTTTCTATAACCTCAGGCTGACCAAAGCCTTGTGAGTGGATTTGGTTGACAGAAAACTGAAAGGAACCTGTCGTGTGTGTGTGTGTGTGTGTGTGTGTGTGTGTTTTTGTTTTTGTGTCTGTGTTAGTTCTCCACCTCACTTGACAACTGATACTGGTGTGTTTATGTCCCAGTAACTTAGCAGTAAGTACCAGGCTCAGAAAAAAAATAATTTAACTAAGTACAGGAGTCGATACATTTGACAAGGAATTCTTCAAAGCAGTACTCCAGCATGGTCGGCCGCAGTCTAATGACTGAAACGAGTAAAAGATCGTATGAGCTACGAGAGGAGAGATAAAATCAGATACCATTTAGCAATCGAGCTATGCTGACACAAGCTTTCTACAATATTTTACACCACAGAGAACGGTTGAATTAGTTAATTGTTCAATGCACACATCCCACCTCCATTTTTCTCGCCTGATTACTCCCCCATTGCAACGGACATGAAAGTGCTGTTGTAAACTGCATGCAGAGAGCTTTTATCCTATGCTTAAGCCACCAGTAAGCTCAACGTTAGGCAACGCCTTTGCAATCACGTTTCCGAGGCACAGCTAAACACAACATTCGTGCTAGGGTGTACGACCCATTGCTTTCTTCCACTCTCCGTCTTCTGCTGCTTAATTTCACCTCCCCGTTTTTTTTTCTTTAACTTTCTTTCCTTGGTGAGGTAGTTGTGTGTGGGGGGGGGGTCTGGATAA
>NC_068996.1:39680340-39681771 GCF_001194135.2 Octopus bimaculoides | reverse complement strand
TATATATATATATTTCAGTTCTATATTTAAAAGATGAGGAATTATGTACATTATTTACATTATTTACATTTGACAGATATTTGTCCTCATCTTGTTTGTTGTTATCAACAAACAAGATGAAGACAAATATCCATCAAATGTAAATAATGTGTATATATATATTCATATGTATGTATATATCTATGTGTATGTGTTTGTGTTTGTCCCCCACCACCACTTGACAACCGATGTTGGTATGTTTACATCCCCATAACTTAGTAACTTGGCAAAAGTGGCTAATAGAATAAGTAACAGGCAAATAATAAAAAAAATTAAAAAAAGTACTCGGGTTGATTCATTTGACTAAAATTCTTCAAAGCAGTGCTCCAGCATGGCCGCAGTCAAATGACTGAAACAAGTAAAAGAGAGTAAAAGAGATCTCAGTACTAGTATCTACCTATTAGATTCATAACAGAGAAATACTATTCCTGCGTCATCTGAGATAGCACATTTCGCAAATATCTAAGAGAAATGAGGGTTGGTGGGTGTACCAGGTAATTTTGGGTGGAGGTGGTGTGTTAACTGCGAGAAAAAAAACCCCAGAAAACAAACCTTATTGTAATAACGGTATATTCTTTTCTACTCTAGACACATGGCTGAAAATTTTTGGGGAGGAGGCCAGTCAATTAGACTGACCCCAGTATGTAACTGGTACTTAATTTATCGACCCCGAAAGGATGAAAGGCAAAGTCGACCCTGGTAGAATTTGAACTCATAATGTAAACACAGACGAAATACTGCTAAGCAATTTGCCCAGCATGCTAATGTTTCTTATTTCTTTACTGCCCACAAGGGGCTAACCATAGAGGGGACAAACAAGGACAGATAAAGGGATTAAGTCAATTACATCGACCCCAGTATGCAACTGGTACTTAATTTATCGACCCCGAAAGGATAAAAGGCAAAGTCAACCTTGGCGGAATTTGAACTCAGAACGTAAACACAGAGACAAAATACCACTAAGCATTTTGCCCGGCATGCTAATGTTTCTGCCAGCTCACCGCTTTGTAATAATGGTATCATCATCATCGTCATCATCATCATCGTTTAACGTCCGCTTTCCATGCTAGCATAGGTTGGACGAATTGACTGAGGACTGGTGCAACCGGATGGCTACACCAGGCTCCAATCTAATTTGGCAGAGTTTCTACAGCTGGATGCCCTGCCTAACGCCAACCACTCAGAGAGTGTAGTGGGTGCTTTTACGTGTCACCCGCACGAAAACGGCCACGCTCGAAATGGTGTCTTTTATGTGCCACCCGCACAAGAGCCAGTCCAGGGGCACTGGCAACGATCTCGCTCGAAAACCCTACAAGGCCAGTCAGGCGGTACTGGCAACGGTCACGCTCAGGATGGTACATCTGATGTGCCACCCGCACAAGAGCCAGTCCA
>NC_068996.1:39675584-39679783 GCF_001194135.2 Octopus bimaculoides | reverse complement strand
CCTCTAGTTTTTCTCCCTGGAATGAGATAGAAGTTGTTTCCTGTTTGTTTACAGTGTTTATTGCACTTGAACATCTGCCACATACAAAGACTAACTTTGTAGTTAATCTGCCTTTGATATTGCTGCACCTCTTATGTGTCCATAGCTTGCACCGGGTACATCTTATAGAGTTACTACCTACTCCTTTACTGCATACTGAGCAGGGCCATCTACCTGAAGGGGTTTGTGTTTTATCTACCTTCCTACTTATTAGGATTTTGGTTTTTGCTAGGTTGACTCTAAGGCCCTTCGATTCTAGTCGGTGCTGCCACACCTTAAACTTCTCCTCTAGTTCTGATAGTGACTGCGCAATTAGTGCAAGGTCATCAGCATAGAGGAGCTCCCAGGAGAAATATACCATGCTTGACAGGGGTGAACTGAGAGTATTACGGGCCCTCGGGCATAACTGTTTACTGGGCCCCTTTGAATGTCTGCTTTAGTAGAGTTAACATGTAGAGTACAGGCCCCTTAGAGATCCGGGCCCTTGGGCAGTGCCCGGTTGACCAACAGCTCAGTCCACCCCTGATGCTTGAGAAGACCTGTCAAGCCAAGAGAGATTGTAGTGATGGCTGATGCCAGTGATGCATGACTGGCACTTGTGGTAGTGACACGTAAGAAGCACCCATTACACTCCTGGAATGGTTGGCATTAGGAAAGGCATCCAGCCATAGAGACCATGTCAAATCAGATTGGAACCTGGTACAGCTTACCAGTTTTCAGTCGAACCGTCCAACTCATGCAAGCATGGAAAATGAAGATGATGATGATGATGAGGATGATGTTGATAAACAGTATATTGTAATAACTTTACAAGAATCAAGGTATGGAAACAGTGTGTCTATGGAATTTGGTGTGATTTCCCACCTGACCTGATCAGCATAAGGTCACTAAAAGTATCTAAACGGATCGGATTAGCATGAAACCACTCACTAAGACACTCCAACCATATCCAATCCCATAGATACACCGATTCTGCACTTCAAATTTTTGAACAAGGGAATCTGACACCCCCACTCAGCTCAAAACAATATGTGTATTGCAATTTCCAGGTTACTTCTCTTCATGTGGCGCTGCCAAATTTGGCATCGCCACCTCTAGCCGAACAATTATTTTGTGCTGATGAAGGGAAATAACCCAGAAATCACGATACACAGATATTGTTTTGAGCTGAGTGGGAGTGCTTCATTCCCTTGTTCAAAAATATAAGGACACTGATCGTGTTGTATAGCCAGCTGGAGACGATGTTTCCTGGGGCTAAATTACAGCAACATTTGTCCTAAACCAGGACTGCCATGTTATGTTGGCAAACAATCTTAACATTTTGAGTTCAAAATTCCAACAAGGTCATCTTTGTCTTTCTTCCTTTCAGAATCGATGAAATAAACTAGAGTCGAGCATTGAGGACACTATTACTTACTGACCAGCCCCACCTCCCACATTCCCAAATTTTGGGGCTTTGTACTATGATTATTAATTTCTGTTAGTGTTCTGTGCCTGCATTATTTTGAATATTTACATAAATAGGTACAGGTATGGCTGTGTGGTAAAATGCTTGCTTCCCAACCACATGGTTCTGGGTTCAGTTTCACTGCACAAGTGTCATCTAATATAGCCTTGAGCTGACCAAAACCTTGTGAGTGGATTTCGTAGATGGAAACTGAAAGAAGCTTTTCGTGTATGTGTATGTGTGTGTGTGTGTGTGTGTTTGCATAAGTCCCCCCATCCTCTGCTTGACAACTGGTTTTGGTGGGTTTATATCTCTGTAACATAGCAGTTCAGCAAAAGAAATTAATAGAATAAACACCAGGCTTTAATAAATTTTTTAAAATAAATCCTGGGGTCCATTTGTTTGACTAAAACACCTTTCAGGATGGTACCCCAGTATGGCCACAATCTAATAGCTAAAACAAGTTAATGATAAATAAATAGAAAAGAAACAATGATAAAATATGATCTAGGTTGACATGTTTTTGTCTTTTCTTTCTTTCAATTAATTTTTATTGATTTGGGATTTTAAAATTAATTTCTATGTCACAACTCATTGAAGTTTGTCATAACATCAGTGTTTTGACATCCTTCATAACTGATATTTAGTGTTATGTCATAACAACCAATGTATGACACAGAGTGTAGCGTTGTAGTACCGTGGTTCGATCAAATTTGCTGATGATTACTGTTTCTTGAAAACAGTAAATTTTTTTCTTTCTTTTTTTTTTTTAAAACTTTCAGTAGACATAAGCGTAACTGGTTCTAGGTCCAGTCCCACTTCATGTCACGTTGGGCAAGAGTCTTTTTACTATAGCCTCAGCCGATCAAAGCCTCGTGAGTGGACTTGGTAGAGAGAAACTAAAAGAAGCCCATCATATATATAGACACAAATACATACATACATACATACATATATATATATATACATATATATGTATGTATGTATATAAATTAGATTGGAGCCTGGTGTTGCCATCCGGTTTCACCAGTCCTCAGTCAAATCGTCCAACCCATGCTAGCATGGAAAGCGGACGTTAAACGATAATGATGATGATGATGATATATATATATATAGATTTAGGTGAATATGGTACTTAAGTTGAGGCACCAGTATTTAGTACGGTATTATCCAAACAATTTCAAAGTAAGGTGATTAAAATCAAAATAAGCAACAAGGATATCCAAAGGTAATGCAGTACGATCGTTTCATGCAGCTCCATTTAATTGAACAGTGCAACCATTACATCAATTTAAAATGCAGAACAATCCTCAGCTGCACAAAGACATAGAATTTAATTAAATTAGAACAGATGGACACATTAGTATAATTATACCTAAAATCTCCAAGAAGGTAAGGAGATAGACAAAGAACATGTTGCCTCTACTACAACATATAAGTTAATTAAATTCTATGTCTTTGTGCAGCTGAGGATTGTTCTGCATTTTAAATTGACGCAATGATTACATTGTTCAATTAAATGGAGTTGCATGACACGATCGTACTGCATTACCTCTGGATATCCTTGTTGCTTATTTTGATATATATATATGTGTGTGTGTGTGTGTGTGTGTATTTATATATGACAAGCTTTTTTCAGTTTCCGTCTACCAAATCCACTCACAAGGCTTTGGTTGGCCCAATGCTATAGTAGAAGAAACTTGCCCAAGGTGCAATGAAGCGGGACTGAACCTAAAACCATATGGTTGGGAAGCAAGCTTCTTACCACACATTCACTCCCACATATATACATATGTGTGTGTGTTTGTCTTCATGCTTGTCTCCCACTGCTGCTTGACAGTGTTGGTTTGTTTACCTCTCCAGAACTTAGTGAGTTTGATAGAATAAGCACCTGGCTTTAAAGAATAAATAGCAATCCTTCACTGAATAAGTAACTTCTAGATTCGATTCATTCTACTAATAAAAAAAAAAAAACTCTTCAAAGTTGTGCCCCAGCATGGCCCCATCCCACTGACTAAAATAAATAAAGATAAATCTATCCATCATTTTACACGTTCATTAATTTTGGATTTTTCCTCACTCTTCTTCAGCTTCTAGCTTCTCCATATTTCTCCAACCAGCAATTTTTTTTACCCCTACATAACTTCATTTTCTTTTTCTTCCTCTATCTATCCCAGCCTTCTCTTTCATTCTTTCTCTTCTCTTCTCTCTCTCTCTCTTTCTCTCTCTCTCTGTCAGTCTGTCTGCCTGTTCGTCTATCTTCTCTCATTCCCTCTTTCCCTTCTTCTTTTACTGTTCATTCAGTTGAGGGGGTCACCAAACTACAGCTCACCACCGTAGCCCTGTACCTTTTATGTAAGTACCTGTAATGGGAGTTCATTTGCCTATGGTATGGCATCAGTGTTTAGAACAGCTTATGTCTGTGAGCAAACATTTTCAAAAATGAAGAATGTGAAGTCAACACATCAAACGAGGTTGACTGATGAACATTTGAAAGCAATTCTCTTGGTTGGATGCAGCAATTCCAAAGCAAACATTGATGATATCTTAAAAGCTAAAGTTTGTCGTAATGTTTACTAGACAACTTCCAAATTCTCTTTTGCGATTGGGTAAAAACAATCAAACTTTAAACCTCTGTAACATTTTACCAAATTTTTTTCTGGAACAAATGAGTAACGACATCAGCATCATTGTGCAAAAATGGATGCAGCAA
>NC_068996.1:39672515-39675228 GCF_001194135.2 Octopus bimaculoides | reverse complement strand
TTTACTGTATTGTATTGAACAAAATGGTGAAACAGCCTGTGCTTGTCATTCTCTCAGTTATCTGGCCCACCATGAGAAAAGTTTGGTCAGCCCCTGATTCTTGTCTTTCTCTTTTGTTTTACTTCCCATTGTGGTCATCTCTCTCTCTCTCCCTCTCTCTCTCTCTCTCCCTCTCTCTCTCTCTCTCTCTCCTTCTCTGTGTATATTATAAATCTGTCTGTCTCTGACTCTCCCTATTGTCTCTCTGCCTGTGATTGTCAGTCAGTTAGTCAATCTGTGTCTGTCTGTCTTCTCTCTCTCTCTCTCTCTCTCTCTCTCTCTCAATATTTCTTTCCTCTTCTCTTTGTGCTCCTGTCTACTTCAAATTGTTTTAATGTCCATTTTTAACAGACCATCCGCCACAGAACCAATTCTGTATCAAGAAGACAAGTTTCCCCAACAAAAAATTGTTATGGTTTCAACTGACCATTTGTCAAGATACTGTTACTTACAAATCTGAAAGACTTTAATTTACTCATTTAATATACTCTCTCATAAATTCCTCACCTAGTTCACTCCTTACTTCTTTCTTCTTATCTTTCTTTTATTTTACTATATTTTACCTAATGTCTCTACCCTTCGTTACAGTAAATTGTTCTGTCTGTTTATCTTTATATCTGTCTGTTTGCGTATCTATCTATCTATCTATTTATCTATCTATCTATCTATCTATCTATCTATCTATCTATCTACCTATCTATCCTTCAATTTATCTATCTATCTATCTATCTATCTATCTATCTATCTATTTATCTATCTATCTTAATATCTATCTGCCTGTCTGTCTGTCCGCCTGTCTATCTAGCTATCTCTCTATCTGTCTGTCCGTCCGTCCACCTGTCTCTGTCTGTCTATGTATGTATGTATGTATGTATGTATCTATCTATCTGTTTGTCTGTCTGTCTGTTTATCTGCCTATCTATCTATCTATCTATCTATCTATCTATCTATCTATCTATCTATTTATCTATCTATCTATCTAACTTTCTTTCCTTCTTTCTTTCTTTCTTTCCTTCTTTATTTCTTTCTTTCTTTCTTCAGTGGATCATATATCTAAAAAAGAAGCACACTAACAGTTCAAGCAACACTATATTTACAGGAGGTTAATTACATGTCCGGTCATAAAGTGACCAATGGTTTCACATCCATGAACTGTGCATATAACCTCTCTTTAAACGGGAGATAGAAAACCGTTACAGCCAGTCAATTTGTAAACAAAAAACATTACCGAAGAGAAGTTATACACCCACAGCCATTGGAGTCTCATGAGTTGTCAATAAGGCTCAAGCGCCTTATGGCTGTGAAACCATTGGTCACTCTGTGACCAGACATATAATTAACCTCCTGTAAACATATATCATTATCCATCCATCATTTTAAATCCGGGTTTTGTCCCTGTTCACAGGAGTGACCAGATCTACCTCAATGCCCTAGCAACCACCCTCTCGCCATCTTGCCTGGTTTGGGATGTCCCCCCCACTTCTCAAGCCAACCCTCCCAATCTCCACCTCCACCTGTCCCCTCCACATTTTCCTTAGTCTACCTTGATTTTGCAGTCCATTTACCTTAAACTCAAGCATTCTCTTCAGAACATGCTCCTCACCCCTCCTCAACACATGTCCATACCACCACACACCATTTACCCTTGCCAGCCATTCCACTGATTCCTCCAACCCCAGCATCCCCATCAAGTCCGCTTCACTTCACACATTTCCCTCACTATTGCTCTCTCAGCCCTTCTCAAAATTGCCATTTCTCCCTCCCTCAAACACCACGTCTCACTCCCATACAGTAACTCTCACACAACTCCTATAGACCTCACCTTTCATCTTCAATGAGAACCTTTTCCCATATATATATATACATATATATATATATATATATCTGTAAAAATATTTGACACTTATTCGGTAGCCATGATAAAACTCGGAGTTTTATCATGGCTACCGAATAAGTGTCACATATTTTTACAGATAAATTCCTCTATTTACATAATATCAAGGTCTCTTTCTTTCTTTTGTTGTCCTTCCTATCAATATATATATATATATATAAGTGAAATTGTAGTCATGGCTGAGGCTTGTGTCACGTAACTGGCACCCATACTGGTGGCATGCAATAGGCACCTGTCAAGCGTTGAACCTCACAGAGGTTAAGTGGCTGATGCTGGTAGCATGTGAAAAGCACCTTTCGAGTGTTGGGTCTTACAGAGGCAATGATGAATGACCAAGAGCTTTGGTATTATGTTGTGCTTGAGAAGAAGACCCATCAAACCAAGTAAAATCACAGTCATGACAAATATTGGTGTCATGCAAATGGCACCTAAAAGCACCCATTACACTCTCAGACTGGTTGGTGTTAGGAAGAGCACCCAGCCATAGAATACCATGCCAAATTAGACTGAAGGATGTTGCAGCCTTCCAGCTTGCCAGCCCTGGTCAAACCATCCAACCCATACCAGTATTGACAATGGACATTAAATGATGATGATGATGATGATGATGATGATGATGATGATGATGATGATGATGATGATGATATATATATATACATAGTTCACAGAGGAGCTCCAGAGATTCTTAATATAGAAGACACTTAATAGTGCTCAGAAGGTTCAAACTTAGAATCCCTGTCTGTACAGGGGATCAATTCCACAGGGTAAATAACGGCTCTC
>NC_068996.1:39668373-39672505 GCF_001194135.2 Octopus bimaculoides | reverse complement strand
TGTGTGTGTGTGTGTGTGTGTGTGTGTGTGTGTGTGTGTGTGTGTGTGTGTGTATGAAGTAAAAGCAGCTCAAGTATAATAAATATTATTAAATACCTACACTAATGTGTATGTTTTGTGTATTTTCCGGTGGCTACAATGGCGTAGCGGAATATATAAATTCTCATCTTGCCTGTGTTAAAACACCTTAGTCAGAGACAGGCAACATAATCCACCATCAATTCTATTTGGGAGTGATGAACATCGATGTTTCGCCATTTTTGTGGCTTGTCAGCACCACATACCTGCCTGAGTTGAAGGCGAATCATCTTGCCAGTCCAATGACTTATATGCTCATGGCTTATAAAATCATGACCTGGTATGCCCGGAAATTGCATACCTATGAGAAAATTTATGTATGAAGCACCTCTAATGTAATAAATATATATATGAAGGTATATGCTATGTGTACTCTGCTACGCCATTGCAGCCACTGAAAAATGCACAAAGCACATACATTAGTCATCGTTCGTTTAACGTCTGCTTTCCATGCTAGCATGGGTTGGATGATTTGACTGAGGACTGGCGAACCATATGGCTGTACCAGGCTCCAATTTGGTCTGGCAGAGTTTCTACAGCAGGATGCCCTTCTTAACACCAACCACTCCAAGAGTGTAGTGGGTGCTTTTACGTGCCACCAGCACAAAGGCCAGTCTGGCGGTACTGGCAACGGCCACGCTCAAAATGGTGTATTTTACGTGCCATCTGCACAGGAGCCAGTCCAGCGGCACTGGCAACAACCTCACTGTATTCAATAATATTTATATTCTTTTACTTGCTTCAGTCATTTGACTGTGGCCATACTGGAGTACTGTGTTTACTCAAACAAATCAACCCCAGGACTTATTCTTTGTAAGCCTAGTACTTATTCCATTGGTCTCTTTTGCCAAACTGCTAAGTTACAGGGATGTAAGCACACCAACACTGGTTGTCAACCTTGATAGGGGACAGACACAGATAGGAAGACACACACACATTGATGTAGATATACATGTGTAAAAAATAGTAAAAAAACGATTTTTTATTATTTTATTTTACTTTTTTACTTGTTTAATTCTTGCCATTATGGACTCTCTGATGAAGCTTTGGGGTTCAATTTTTGTCCAATTTTTGTTCAATTTTTGTACAATCTTTGTATAATCTTGGTATGATATGTCAACTTTGGTATCCTGGACCCCCAAAATAAAAACAGCTGTAAGAGCAGAGTTATATTCACTCATTCATTCTTATTTATCTAACCATTTATTTAGTTATTTATCCATATGATTGTAATTAATAAATAGATCTAGCTGATGTTTGTCAATTAATTATCTTCTCAATGTTCCTCCTTACCTTATATATATATATATATATGATGAGGTTTTATCAGTTTCCATCTACTAAATCCACTCCCAAGGATTTGGTTGATTCAAGTCTATAGTAGAAAATAATTGTCTTAGATGCCATGCAGTGGGACTGAACCCAGAACACAATGTGTTTGGGAAACAAGCATCTTACCACACAGCCATACCTGCACCTATGCGTGTACACAAACACACACACACACACATATGATAACGAAGAGGAGAGTGGAGATTTATTCATATCCATAACTTAAACTGGGACAGAAAAATACAAAAAAAATATCTTTTTTAATCTTTAAAAACAGAACATTCAAAATCAATTGAAGAGGAGCATAACTCGGTTAAGTTTCTTGATGTTAATTTAGATCTGAGCTCAGGCATATGCAAGCCTAATATGCACGGACCGTATCAGAAACTTAATATACACAGACCATGTCACAAGCTTAATATGCAGAGACTGTATCACAAGCCTAATATGAACTTTAGATATATTCATAAAAATAGCAACCATCCAAAACGTATAACCTGAGCTATAGTAGAAAATATATCAATCCACATTATTAAACTCTCAGTGAATGAGGAAGAATTTAAACTAAATGAGGACTTTTATAATTTAGCGTTAGAGAAGGCAGGATATAGAGAAAAATTAAAATTCTTTAACAGTAGTTATAATATAAATAATAAACATGGGATAGAAGGTAGCAAGCTGGCAGAAATGTTAGCATGCCAGGCAAAATGCTTAGTGGTATTTTGTCTGTCTTTATGTTCTGAGTTCAAATTCCATCAAGGTCGACTTTGCCTTTCATCCTTTTGGAGTCGATAAATTAAGTACCAGTTGCATACTGGGGTCAATGTAATCAACTGGCCACCTTCCCCAAAATTTCAGGCCTTGTGCCTAGAGCAGAAAAGAATAAACATGGGATGAACTATCTTGACAATAACCAAAATGGAAATCATAAGAAGAACGCCACTAACCACCAAGAATGAAGAGTTAAAGACAGAAAGTCCGTGCAATTAAAATACAACAATAGAACACCTAGAATCAAAAAGCAGAGTACAAATTTACATGAATCTGTGCCAAATAAAGTGCTAAGTGACTTAGATATAAGAATGGGCCAAGAGGTCCCATTCAGTTAGGGGAGGTAATCAATACATAAGCTCTGCCAAGAGTATTATACAAATAACCCTTTTACTTGTTTCTGTCATTTGAGTGCGGCTATGCTGGAGCACCACCTTTAGTCGAATAAATCAACCCCAGGACTTATTCTTTGTAAGCCTAGTACTTATTCTATCAGTCTCTTTTTGCTGAATCACTAAGTGACGGGGACGTAAGCACACCAACATTGGTTGTCCAGTGATGGTGGGGGGACAAATACTGACACAAACAACAAACGCATGCATACATACATATATATATATATATATATATATATATATATATATATATATACAATGGGCTTCTTTCAGTTTCCATCTACCATTTTCACTCAGAAGGCTTTGGTCAGCCTGCAGCTATGGTAGAAGACAGTTACCCAAGGTGCCACGGAGTGGGACTGGACCTGGAACCATGTGGTTGGGAAGCAAGCTTCTTACCACACAGCCACTCCTGGGCCTGATGAATATACTGTCAAATATAATAGCAAACAAACCCAATGCTGAAATAAAAGCCAGGTAAATAAATTACAAACTTTTACAAAAATCTTAGGTAGAAATAGAAATACACACCTCAATAACATAGACACCTCTAGCAATATTGAGTGGTATATAATTCTCTTCAGAAAACAAATAATTTCCAATATTCCAAAATTGTTCTATTCAGCATTTTTTTTTTTAATTATAAGATGTTCCAGCTGCAAAGCTGTGGTCATGCTGGAGCACCACCATTAGACTAACCTTTTCTAATAGCAAAAATCTTGCACAAATTATAGCAGTACACAACACTAGTAGATGAAACAGTTTTCATATAAACAATAACAACAATAGTAACCAGAATAATAATTATAGATCAATAACTTGTAACAATATCAACATGAGTGAACAAACTATAAATAACACAGCTAGGAATTAGGATAGAAACTATGGTTTGACAACAAATAAAATAGAAGCTACCCAAACAAACTCATGCATCAGCCTAAAAGTGGAAGATGTGAATCCTAAAAAGTGCAGTATTGAGAAGGTTGTCTATGTAGGAAAGAGTAATGGCTTAGAAGATAGACAGAAGAATTTAGAAATCACCTCTAGTGAAGCTGAAGTGGAAACTATTAATGGAAGTAGTAGAACTATCAAATGCAACTGTGCAAGGAACAATTGCATTTGATAGTTCTGCCTCCTTAACTCTAATTGTAGATATAAAAATATCATATACAGATGTAAGGTTACCTCAGAGAATTGGGAGTACTTCTATATAGAAGCTAGTTCATGTTATATTAAGCAGAGACTTGCGAATTATATAAATTCATTGTGATATTCTTTCATTCTTTTATTTGTTTCAGTCATTTGACTGCAGCCATGCTGGAGTACCGCCTTTAGTCAAACAAATTGACCCCAGGAATTATTCTTTGTAAGCCTAGTACTTATCCTATCGGTCTCTTTAGCTGAACTCCTAAGTCTATTGATGTAAACACACCAACATTGGTTGCTAAGCGATGGTGGGGGGACAACACAGATACACAAACATATACATATACATATATACATAATACATAATACATATATATATATATATATATATATATATATATATATATATA
>NC_068996.1:39664027-39667605 GCF_001194135.2 Octopus bimaculoides | reverse complement strand
GGTGACATGTAAAAGCACCCACTACACTCTCTGAGTGGTTGGCGTTAGGAAGGGCATCCAGCTGTAGAAACTCTGCCAAATTAGACTGGAGCCTGGTGTTGCCATCCGGTTTCACCAGTCCTCAGTCAAATCGTCCAACCCATGCTAGCATGGAAAGCGGACGTTAAATGATAATGATGATGATGATGATATATATATATATATACACAGAATGGCTTGTTTCAGTTTCCATCCACCAAATCCACTCACAAGGCTTTGGTTGGCCTGAGACTATAATAGCGGACACTTGCCCAAGGTGCCACACAGTGGGACTGAACCCAGAACCATGTAGTCGGTATGCAAGCTACTTATCACACAGCCATACCTGTACCTGGAGCAAAATGAATACAGGCAGCCTTAGTAAACTAATTGGGTCACTAAAAAATAGTAAAGTATATTCGATTGCTTGGGAATAATTAGTGAGGCAAAAGCCTATAGAATATTATAGATAATAGATGTGACTTTTGAGTGGAAGAAATGTACCAAATTTTCATTTCTAAATTTATGGGAACAGGCTCTAAGATGTCCACATTTGAGAAAACATACGTTTAAACAATTTAAATAAATACAACTCATTATCTTTAGCAATTATGCCAGTTACAATAATGATTGTAATAATTAATGATATTTATACAAATAATTGTACTACTAATAATAATAATATTAATTGGTATAAACCCAAAATAAGTGAAAAACCTCTGAATAAATAATGAACTCCATACAACAAAATGCAAACAAAACTGCGACAATTAATTGAAATCTGAATAAATATTTTAACACCATGTTTCAATTGTAATAGCAGTAGAGGTGATTTTAAGAGCAGAATTCCATTGGATTTAAAAAGTAACACTATCATCTTCAACTGAACACCAACGCAAGACATTTGTTTGAATTAGTTCACTTTGAAAAGCATCATGAGTGATGGACCCTTGGTGAAACTGCAGTGACAAGGATGCATACTTCCATACAGAGCAATGTGCAGTCACTGCATTCAAAACATATGTAGGTCAGTGTTATATATATGGTGTAGAAAATTTTTTAACAAATAAATTTGGGATGTGAATAAATCTCCACTCTCCTCTTCGTTATCAATTATATACTCTACAGAATATTTGCAGTTCTGAATAGGAACAAGGAACTACCCAAAGAGTGAAGCTTACTAATACCAGTACCAGTATCTCTTTTAAGCTTCAGTACTATGTAATTGGATTGTTGTGGATAGCCGGCATCTTTACCAATTTGAGAGATAATATGGTAACCGCCAGGATAATTTATCTCTTTTATACTCCCCCCCCCCACACACACACGTGTTATATATATCTCATCATTATCATTTATAATGTCAATCTTCCACTCTGCATGGGTTTGATGGTTTTTCAAGGATCCAGTGATCTAGAGGACTGCATTGAACTCCAGTGATTGCTTAAGCAGATATGAGAGAGTACTGAGAGTGATAGCAAATATGAGAGGTTGTTAAAGGTAATGTATAGCAGTTCTAAGATGTAACTCAGAGAAGAGGGAGATACGATTGGAGATACAGAAAAGGGTAAGTAGAGGAAAATAAAATGAGAAGGGATGATATTGAGATCGAGGAATGGATGTTGAAGGAAATTGTACTAAGGAGAGAGTGGTAGCAGAAAAGGGATTGAAATGTGTAGAGATTTTGCTCTCATATAATTACAGTAGTTGATTAGTGCACTAGTTAGAAGAGTGATGGAGGGATGCATGTTATGAAGATGAGACGTAAGTAAAGCTTGATGGGGACAGATTGGGTACAAGAAAAGGGCCTGAAGAGAGTAAAGGCATAAACATAATACATTTAGGACTTCAGTTTTGCATTAACAGACGGGTCTTCTTGGGTCTTTTGTCATTTCCTGTTATGCTCAACATCTCAAGACCAGCCTTCACTACTTCATTCCATATTTTATTGGGCTTCCCTTTTTTTTCACAAGTTCAATTCACTTTTAAGTGGTCAGCATTTATTTATACAACTGTCATCCTCTATACATATAATGACTATTCCAGTGCAGTCCATTTCTTGTATACCACATCTGATTCATTTTATACCCAATTCTTTTCCAAACATACTTCGTTGTAGATGTACACTGATGTTGCACATCCATCAAAGCATACTAGCTTCATTTTTATCTTGTCTATGCATTCAGGTTCCCATATCTAATCATCATGTTAAGTGGTCTCAGTTCGGAACTCTGCGTGTTCCTTTCATGAATATGCATATCGCTGTTGTTATGTTTGCCATTTTGTATTATATAGATATTACTGTATTCAATATTCTTATTTTTGTTTCTATCCTTATTATAGTTCTTCTTGTTTTTGATATTATAATTATTGGTACTAAAATTATAATTATCGTTATTAGTTCCGCTTACATTATTAACAAGACCATTATTTTTATTGTCATTATCTTTAACGTTTTCACTGTCCTCATTATTAATACACTCCTTATTATTATCGCTATCATTTCACATATTTAGAGCATTAGGTATTAATTTTATTACTGCTAGTATTGTAGGTAGAGTTACATTATTAGTAATGTTTTTACTAGCAGGAAGTTTATTAATGTTTATCTTAAAGTTTGAGGTTTTAGAGTGGTTCAGGTCACAAGAGAATGTATTTCTGTTCCTAGGTTTAGAAGATTATATATATATATATATATATATATATATATTTATATATATATATATATATATACATACATACATACATATACATACATATATGTATATGTATATGTATATATATATATAATTATGTACCAAGAAAGTTAGGGATTGTGAATCCAGCCCACTAAGGGATAGTATCTATCCAATATACTGCCAGAAGGATACCCAATTATTATTACACTAGTGTTTTTACCGAGTGCAATAAATGGCTGAGGGTAAAAGGAAATTTTACCCTTAATTTATATAGCAATAAGAAAATGGAGGGGAATAGGTGGTATTCATCAACTTGCAGACATTGTATTAAGTCAATTTGCCTGTTTATTTGTTAACTAAGAGGACAATAAAAACAATATATAAACACATGCAACATATTATGTCATATCAGTAATTAAAAAATTAAAAAGGACATCTAGTGATTGAAGATGGGTGGTCACTAGATGTCTTTTTTTAATTACTGATATGACATAATATGTTACATGCGTTTGTATATTGTTATTATTGTCCTCTTAGTAAAAAAATAAACAGGTAAATTGACACAATACAATGTCTGCAAGTTGATGAATACCACATATTCCCCTCCACTTTCTTATTGCTATATATAATTATGTATATATTTATATATGTATGTGTGTGTATATATATATACATATATGTGTATGTGTGTGTGTGTGTGTGCAATGTGTCTACACATATATAACATCAGTGGATCATATGTCCGAAAATGAAGCCCATTCTAAAATGCTAGAGCTGTAATGTATTTACAGGAAGTTAATTATATGGTCAGGCATAGAGTGACCAATGGCTTCACATCCATTTCATCTCCAATTTCAAAAGAGGTAAACTGTCTGCAGCCAT
>NC_068996.1:39660710-39663578 GCF_001194135.2 Octopus bimaculoides | reverse complement strand
ACACACACACACACACACACATACACACACAAACACACACGTATATATACACAACGAGCTTCTTTCAGTTTCCATCTACCAAATTCACTCACAAGGCTTTGGTCAGCCCAAGGTTATAGCAGAAGACACTTGCCCAAAGTGCCATGCAGTGTGACTGAACCAAGAACCATGTGGTTGGTAAGCAAGCTATTTACCACACATCCACTCCTGCACCTGTATACATTAAATGTAATTAATTAAGTCTATGACCAGTCATAGAGTGACCAATGGTTTCACATCCACAAAGTCCTTAGCCCTGTGGATGGTTTGTCAGACTCTAAAGCTGATGACAAAAGTTTTTGATTTTGGCTTTAAAGTCTGACAAACCATCCACAGGGCTAAGGCCTTTGTGGATGTGAAACCATTGGTCACTCTGTGACTAGACATAGACTTAATTACTTTTAATTCATTACTGCTCTATGATTTAGAGCAGGGGTTTTCAAACTTTTTGACTTGCGGACCCCTTTATATTTCAGGCTTTACCTTAGGGACCTCCTTATAAACGCTTATGAAATTTATACATAAATATTTGCTTAAAATAACATATATTTTTTACATTTATTTATTTAACAGTATTTAACAAATAGGTTTATTGTCAATTAAAAGGCTTCGATTAAAAAATACATATAAAATCAAATTGCCCATAAAAAGTATTTGCTGTCCACGGACCCTCTGTCTTGTCCTTGCGGACCCCCTGTGGTCCGTGAACCACAGTTTGAAAGTCCCTGATTTAGAGTATGCTTCTTTTTTAGATATATGATACATTGACATTCATCATTATCATCGTTTTTGACGTCTAGCATCCACTTTCCATGATGTGTATTCAAAAGGTTCACTTGCTTCGCTTTATGCTACTGCTTGATGAGGCTGGGGTCATCCTAGATTAGTGATCTCAGAGATGTTATCATGAATAGAGCTGACCAGGTCCACCACTACTCTCCATTCCTGGCAGTTCCATGCCAACCCTTCTGTATCCCATCCTGGGTCTGGCCTTCTCATAGTGAGGGGTCTTGCGTGTTCCATAGATCCAAGAGAGTGTTATCATCTGGAGCTTTGCTCCTGGTAGGGCCAATCAAGGTGGGCTGGTCTCCTACGAGGTTCCAAACCAACAGTGACCTATGCTTTGTCGGTTCGTCACAAAGATGGCAGCCACATCATTTGACTATTCAGTGGAGGACCAACAATCTGCCCTGAGGAACTCTCAAACTATCATGACACCAACCAGAAAAAGAAAATTCCAAAGGTATGCCGTATGTATAGTTCAAATTTACTGAAAGCAAAAGACGAAGACAGGTGTGGGAACAACAAGCAGGTGTGTTAGTTTAATGTTCAGGAAGAATGGAAAAGATTTTTTTACATTTCAAGCCTTCATTCTTTGACAGAAAGAATTAAGAAGGAAAAAGAAATGGAGAGAGAATGAAAAACAATGGAGAGAGAACAAAAAATGTATAGGGATTAACAGTTCAACATAGAGAATATACTTATGTATATGTATGTATGTATGTATGTATGTATGTATGTATGTATGTATGTATGTATGTACGTATGTATGTATGTGTGTGTGTGTGTGTGTGTATGTGTGTGTATGTATGTATGTGTATGTATGTATGTGTGTGTGTATGTATGTGTGTGTATGTATGTATGTATGTGTGTGTATGTGTGTATGTATGTATGTATGTATGTATGTGCATGTATGCATGTATGTATGTATGCATGTGTGTGTATGTATGTATGTGTATGTATGTATGTATGTGTATGTATGTATGTATGTGTGTATGTATGTATGTATGTATGTATCTGTATGTGTGTATGTATATATGCATGTGTGTGTGTATGTATGTGTATGTATATATACGTGCATGTATGTGTACATGTATGTATATATGTATGTATGCATGCATGCATGCGTATATCTATGCATGCATGCATATATCTATGCATGCATGCATTTATCTATGCATGTATGCATGTATGTAAGTATGTATGCATGCATGCATGTATGTATGTATGGGTATACAGACCTAAGCCCCAAGCAGGGAAAAGAGTATTCAATACAAAAATTTTATGTATGGATTAAAAATTCATTATTAGTTCTCTGAGTTTGTCACTGTGTATTCTTTAGGAAACAAAAGAAAAATGAATGAATGATCTTGCTTAACCCTTTAGCATTTAAACCAGCCATATCTGATTCAAATATCTTATATGTTTTACTTTCAAACAGGCCAGATTTGGTCTCTCCTACTTACCCCACCAATGTCATTCTGAAAATAAACAATTTTATCAAAACAATGAGATAAGCCATGATTGATTCAAACAAATGTGGATAAATAAACATTACATTTGATAGATTAATCTGAATGCTAAAGGGTTAAACCAGCCAAATCCAGCCCAAATGACAAGATCTAGCCTCTCCCACCTACCCTAAAACTAAATAATCCCATCATTGAAATTTCAAAGCCATCAGATAATACATGATTTATTCAAAACAATGTGAATAAATAAGTATTATATTTGTCAGAATAATTTGAATGCCAAAGGGTGAAGCAATTTAGCAGGAGTGGCTGTGTGGTAAGTAGCGGGTTCAGTCCCACTGTGTGTCACCTTGGGCAAGTGTCTTCTACAACAGCCTCGGGCCGACCAAAGCCTTGTGTTGACCAAAGCAGTTCAGTAAAAGAGACCGATAGAATAAGTACTAGGTTTACAAAGAATAAGTTCTGGGGTTGAGTTGTTCAACTAAAGGCAGTGCTCCAGCATGGCCACAGTCAAATGACTGAATCAAGTAAAAGAGTAAAAGAATAACGTTGCACACACTCACACACACACACACAC
>NC_068996.1:39656250-39659524 GCF_001194135.2 Octopus bimaculoides | reverse complement strand
TGTTTATTGAGCGAAAACACCTAAAAGCTCCATGAGGCTCCGGCAGGGGTGATGGTGAACCCTGCTGTACTCTTTCACCACAACTTTCTCTCACTCTTACTTCCTGTTTCTGTTGTGCCTGTAATTCAAAAGGTCAGCCTTGTCACACTGTGTCACGCTGAATATCCCCGAAAACTACGTTAAGGGTACACGTGTCTGTGGAGTGCTCAGCCACTTGCACATTAATTTCACGAGCAGGCTGTTCCGTTGATCGGATCAACTGGAACCCTCGACGTCGTAAGCGACGGAGTGCCAACAACAACAACGGTGACCCCCCACCCTTCCCTTGATGCCCTAAGCACATACTTATTTTTTTTACTGAATGGTTAATCCAGTGCTGCATACACACACACACACACACATACACACACACATACACACATAGGCACAACAATAACAACAACACAAGTATTATTGGATTTTCCTTGGTCAACTACACTCTTGAAATGATGAAATCTTTGATCATGTGACTTGATAACTGTCTCCTTATTTACTTATCTATAAGTATTCTATATTTATCTACTTGTAATGCCAGTCTTTTCTGTTTTAAGGGTCTGTTGACTTTGACTTTTCTTCTTTCTTTTTTTTATTAATTTATTTACTTTTATCCTTTCTCCTTTCTTCCACTTTGATTTACCAAAGTTTTATTATTATTATTACTTTTATTATTATTGTTTTTATTTTTTTTTGTGCTTGCTTATTCCAGAAATCTCCAGCTTATGTTACCCTCTGCACCCTTGTGCCATTTTCATGAAACAGTGGGCGTTCAGGGAAAATAATTATCACTTGTGTGTGTGTGTGTGTGTGTGTGTGAGTGTCTGTGTGTGTGTGTGCGTGTGAACATGAGTGTGTTGTGTATGTAAGTGTGTGTGTGTGTGTGTGTTGTTACATAAATATGTACATACATGCATACACACACACACACATATATATAAAGTGCAAACAAGCAATATATATATATATTTACACATATATATATGCATATCTATCTTGCTATCAATCATTCTCTATCTATATCTATACATCAATATCTATATCAATATATGTATGTATGTATATATGTATATATATATGTGTGTGTATATATATATATATATATATATATATATATATATCACGGTGGTACACCAGCATGACCGCAGCCACTTGGCTGAAACACATAAATAAATAAATAAATAAATATATGTAAAGAGAGATAGAGAGGAGGAGAGGGAGAGAGAAGGGGAGATAGAAATAGATAGATAGATAGATAGATGTAGTCACAACTGTCATTGATGTTATTTCTTTGCCCAGCATCCAATTAACCAACAATCGCAACAAGCCAACAGCCAATGGCAGGAGGCTCTCAATGAGTCAATATGAGACAGAGAAAGAGAGAGAGAGAGAGAAAATTGTGAGAGAAAGAGAGAGAGCCTATTTTACCCTTAGCGTCCTTGTGAGGTAATTAAGATTGATAGTTCTGTTGTTTTCTCCACAGGAAAATTCTGCCATACCTCCTCCATTTGGTTGGTTTGATTCTATGAGAAGTTTGATGTAATCGAGAATACTAAGTGCTTTATTCCTCTACCTGAAATAGCAACTGACCTAGTATTTCAATCTTATATAGATAGGTATGTGTGTGTGTGTGTGTGCTTTTTTTCTTGTGTTATTGTAGAGTATTATCCTGCTGATCTGAAATTGATAATACTGGATTCTAAGATACTTTGAAAGAGGCTGGTACATTTCCTCTTTCAGAACGACTGGTAAATAATGTGGTCTAGTGCACTTCGGCGATTCATTTTGAACCTTTTGACCAACTTCTGTGAACGTGAAATTTGGGTGGGAAGAAGAGTGCGAGGCAATACTTGGTTTTCTTAATGATTCCATGAAGGTGCAGGCATGGCTGGTGGTTGAGAAGTTTGTTTCGCAATCCATACAGTTTCAGGTTCAGTCCTACTGCATTGCACTTTCGACAGGAAGTGTCTTCCACTATAGCCCAGGGCCAATCAAAAACTTCACAGTGGATTTGTTGCAATTCAGAATCTAACAGAAGCCTATTGTATACACACACACACACACACACACACACATATATGCATATATTTGTATATGTATGTGTGTGTATATATATATATATATATATATATATATATAAAGATGATTGTGGAGGTGCAATGGCCCAGTGGTTAGGGCAGCGGACTCACAGTCATAGGATCGCGGTTTCGATTCCCAGACTGGGCGTTGTGAGTGTTTATTGAACGAAAACACTTAAAGCTCCACGAGGCTCCAGCAGGGGATGGTGGCGAACCCTGCTGTACTCTTTCACCACAACTTTCTCTCACTCTTACTTCCTGTTTCTGTTGTGCCTGTAATTCAAGGGGTCAGCCTTGTCACACTGTGTCACACTGTGTCACGCTGAATATCCCCGATAACTACGTTAAGGGTACACGTATCTGTGGAGTGCTCAGCCACTTGCATGTTAATTTCATGAGCAGGCTGTTCCGTTGATCGGATCAACTGGAACCCTCGACGTCGTAAGCGACGGAGTGCCAGCAACATAAAGATGGTAAGAAACGGAGCAATAAATAACAGTGAGAAGTGGATTGTTGGTATTATAAATTCCTTATTTAATTAATTAATTATAACGCTAATGATTCACTTCTCATTGTTTATTGCTCCATTTCTTATCGTCTTTATATATATTAAACTACAGTTTTACCTTTTAAATTATTAGGTTGTCAAGAAAGTTCTTGCGGTTTTTAACCTTTGAATTCAGATGCATATATTTCGGCTCAAACAAAATTTTATTAATCAAAAATAAACACCATCAAAATCAACATACTTTTGCCAACATGAAACAAGTTTATTTACGCCAGTAGCATAAAAACCCTGTGTTCTGGTGGTGATGAAGTCGTTTTTAACTTCTTGCATAGTTCGAGCCCACAGCAATAACCCTAACCTCCTCCACTATTTCAGTATTATGTGTCAAAACTGAAACAATAACATCAATCTACTGTAATGTCAGAAACTTTCACTTTAACACTGAAACTATTCCATTATTTCAGTATTACCTGTCAAAAGTGAAACAATAACATGTCGCTACTGTAATTTCAAATACTTTCACTTTAATATTTTCAATTTCATACTGAAACTATTTAAGTGAGACTATACTCTCACATATATACAGGCATACTATAAGACCCAAGTTAAAAACATTCCCAACAATTCAACTTCTCTGGTTGACATTAACACCCCC
>NC_068996.1:39647614-39651231 GCF_001194135.2 Octopus bimaculoides | reverse complement strand
TATATATATATATATATATATATATATATATATATATATTCATATATATGTATATATGTTTGGGTGTCTGTGTTTGTCCCCCCAATTTAATGGTTCGGCAAAAGAGACTGATAGAATGGGTACTAGGCTTACAAAGAATAAGTCCTGGGTTCAAATTCATTCGACTAAAGGTGGTGCTCCAGCATGGCCGCAGTGAAACGACTGAAACAAGTAGAAGAATGAGGGAATGAAAGAATATACATTCATGCTATCAGATAGTTTCTTGTCAAAGATCCTACACTAACCTGCTGTTATTTTCATGGTTTCAGTTCTTATTTCTCTGTGTGTGTGTGTATGTGTGTGAGCATGTGTGTGTTTATGTGTGTGTGTGTGTATTCCATTCTATTTCATCTACCTTCATATCTTTTACTTGTTTCAGTTAATGGACTGTGGCCATGCTGGGGTACCACCTCGAAGAGTTTTACTTGAATGAATCAAACCCAGTACTTATTTATTATTACATTTTTAAGTGTGGATCTTACTCTATCGGTCTCTTTTGTCAAACCACCAAGTTACAGGGATGTAAACAAACCAATATCAGTTGTCGAGCAGTGACGGGGAACACACACACACACACACACATACACACACACACAAACAAACAGATATACGTATGTACATAGATACACAATGGGCTGTTTCCATTTTCCATCTACCGATTCCACTCACAAGGCTTTGATTGGCCTGAGGCTAAAGAAGACACCGCTATGTTACGGGGACGTAAACACACCAACACCAGTTGTCAAGCATTGATGGTGGGACAAAAGCAGACACAAAGATGCATGCAGAGAGACATATACATACATATCCACTCACAAGGCTTTGGTTGGCTCGAGGCTATAATAGAAGACACTTGCTGAAGGTGCCACACAGTGGGGTTGAACCTGGACCCATTTGATTGGGAAGCAAGCTTCTTACCACTAAGCCATGCCTGTACCTATGGAGATTGTTAAAATAAACTCCAAATGAAAAAATATCGAGGTTGATATGATTGGTTAAAACTTTGAAGGCAGTACTCCAGCATGGCAACAGTCCAATGACTGAAACCAGTTAAGGAATGAAAAACGAGAAATACCAAATACCTATAATGTTGTGTAGAAATGACTTGAAAAGCTGTAGAATTACATTGACTAAAGCACTGAAATGAAGTCATGAAGAAATGTCTTCATTAACTCTTTTAGCATTCAAATTATTCTGTCAAATGTGATGCTTATTTATTCACGTTTTTAAAAAATTCTTTCTTTTTGCTGCTTTCACAGATTCCCATGACTCTCTGTCACCATCCAATTCCATCCATTATTATGAATTTGAATTGGGAGCTTGAGTCATCGTGAATCTGATCACACAACCCTAGACACCACCCCTATAGGTGCATTGCAGTTACTCTCTCTTGATAGAGGCTGGTAATCCTGACTGCTGATCTTCTAACATTCCTCTGTTCAGCATCAATGTAAGAAGCACCATTGGCTCAGTGGAACTCTTCTGCTACCTCTTCACAATCCACCATGCTGTAGTCCATGACTTCATCATACCCCTGGCTGGGTGGCTGAATGGGTGCTATACCTTGCCAAAGAGCAACCCGTAAGTATGCAAGACACAGTTGTCGTCACTCCATGAAGTATTTACAAAATACTCACATACCCATTAATTAAGTGTCCGTTATCTCACAGGCTGGAGATCTCAATGAAATGATTGTTTATTTTTACAGTGACATTGTACAGTATGTATGAAAGGCAGGACCTGGTCAGAAATATATGCAAAATATCCACATACCCATTAATTAAGCATACATTATCTCACAGGCTGGAGATCTCAATGAAATGATTGTTTATTTTTAAAGTGACACTGTAGGGCATGTGTGAAAAGCAAGACCTGACCAGTTTGAACTTAAAACAGGTAGAGTATTTTGGTCATATATGGTTGGTTTAAATGCTAAAGAGTTAATATGGATTTTTGTTGATGATCCTTGAAAGAAATTCTAGGGTTAAAAACTTTCTATAAAGTGACCTTAATTATTCTAAATTTTGCCCTCTTGGAAACCATTTTATTGATTCTTAGGACAGTTTCTTATTAGGTTATTTTTCTTTCATTTTCATTCGATGCCTCCAAAACATTAAGTGATTACTTGTTGCCTTAATGGGAGTAGCTTTCAGTTAAGAAATTAATAAAATTAAATTAAATTTAAAAAATGAACATCAGAAAATGCAATACCAAGAACTAACAAGCAAAGATGCTAGTCCTAAAATCTCTCTAAGAGATCAACACAGTAGATGTACTCATCTTCTTCATCATCATAGTCTCACGTCCATTTTCCATGCTAGCACGGGTTGGATGATTTGACTGAGGACTGGCAAGCCAGAAGGCTGCACCAGGCTCCAATCTGATCTGGCAGAGTTTCTACAGTTGGATGCCCTTCCTAACGCCAACCACTCCAAGAGTGTAGTGGGTGCTTTTATGTGCCACCGGCACAAAGGCCAGTCAGGCGATACTGGCAACGGTCACGCTCAAAATGGTGTCTTTTACGTGCCACCTGCACGGGAGCTAGTCCAGTGGCACTGGCAAAGACCTCATTCAAATGATTTTCTAAAGTGCCACCAGCACAAGTGCTAGAAGGCAACGCTTGTAGCCACCTTAACATGGCTTTCCATTCTAGTGAACTCTACTACAATTTTTTAACCCCAAGAGGACATCTCTTCTAGTTGGTTAATGATGCACAGCTGAATCCGACAAAATTGCTGTACATCATTAACCGGCTACAGATGTCCTCTTGGGGTTAAAAAACTGCAGTTAGAGTCCGCTCGAATGGACAACCATGTTAAGGTGGCTACAAATATCACTTGTCAGTACAACTACGGTGCTGATCTCTTAGAGAGCTTTTAGAACTAGCATTTTTGTTTGTTGCAAAATCAGCAACTGTGTGTTCGCTTGAAACATATATAGTGGCGAGCTGGCAGAAACGTTAGTGCACTGGGCAAAATGCTTAGCAGTATTTCATCTGCCGTTATGTTCTGAGTTCAAATTCTGCTGAGGTCACTTTGCCTTTCATCCTTTTGGGGTCGATTAAATAAGTACCAGTTATGCACTGGGGTCGATATAATCGACTTAATCCCTTTGTCTGTCCTTGTTTGTCCTCTCTGTATGTAGCCCCTTGGGGGTAGTAAAGAAATAAGTGACATATATATTGCGTGCAGAAGCAAGCTGCAATCATCTCTGGCAGACGAGGTGTCCAGTACTGAGGAGTGGCAGAAATAGCCTGAAATTATTGGTCCCGTTGCTAGGAGATGGTAGGGGTTTGCTCCCCTGCTCACAATTTTATTGGATGCAGGTGTGCATCGTTAACCAGCTAGAGGAGATGTCCTCTTGGGGTTAAAAAATTGCAATAGAGTTCACTTGAACAGACAGCCATGTTAAAGTAGCTATGAATATTACTAAAAACTATCTACAAATGTATCGCCTGTTTTTACAGTGTGCAGATTTAATATTTAAATTTAAACCTTCCAGTACAAATTTATTCAAGAACATTTTGTTACATTCCAAACACCAGATTAACAAAAAAATATAAAAATGATTATTTTTTT
>NC_068996.1:39642778-39645760 GCF_001194135.2 Octopus bimaculoides | reverse complement strand
ATAGCCGATTACATTGCTCCCAGTGTTTCACTGGTACTTAATTTATCGACCCCCAAAAGGATGAAAGGCAAAGTCAAGCTTGGCAGAATTTAAACTCAAAATGTAGCAATGAGTGATATACCACTAAGCATTTCATCCGGCATGCTGACTATTCTGCCAACCCACTGCCTTGATATAATAATAATAATAATAATAATAATAATAATAATAATAATAATAATAATAATAATGATGATGATGATGATGATGATGATGATGATGATGATAATAATAACAAGAGTACTCAGAGAGCGCAAACCTCCACCAGGGCAACACCAACGTCCTCTCAACGATTAGCCAGAGGTGATTTTGAAAATGAGAATATCTGAAATAAACTCAACTGCTCTCACAAATGAGAATACTAAAAATGAACCCAACCACTCTAAAAAATGAAGTAAAAAAACAAGAAAGATAATCCAGAATCCTTGTCCAGTACTGAATCGATCCCAAAGTCTAATCAGTTTGTGCCAGTCACGAGGTCAAACATCCCTGAAAGTTTCATCTGAATCCATCCGGCAGTTCTTGAGAACCACGGACAAACAAACACAACTGAAACAATACCTCCACCTTTGCTAAGGCAGAGGTAATTATAATAATAATAATAATATGGGCACTGCACACATCCTACGCAAAACACTTTCAATACAGTAACCATAAGAGCATCACGGCAAACCACAGCACATACCCAAGGCACACAGAGCTGCGCTCGGTAGTGAAGTGAAAGCACGTTATAAAAATAAAACTACTAAACAATAATAATAATAATAACAAGAACTATTTACAGGAAGTACTATTGATGCCCTTGGATAGGGCAGAAGAAAAATTGTAGTCTTTTGAGAAAATTACCAACTATAGCTAGATTCTAATGGTGATTTCTGACTTCTTCTGCTATACATTTACCAATTGATAATTATGCAGTTAATAAGGTAGCATGCTGCTGGAATTGTTAGCACAACAGGCAAAATGCTTAGCGGCATTTCATCTGTCTTTATGTTTGGAGTTCAAATCCCACCGAGGTCAACTTTATCTTTTATCCTTTTGGGGGAGTCACCCTCTCCCCTGAAACTGCTGGCCTTGAGCCAAAATTTGAATCTAATAATTTATGCAGTTAATAATTGGTCTTCTACCTAAAATTTTTTTTGTTACCAAGGTAGCCCTTCACCGAGTTCCTTGAATTCAGGGTTATATTTATATTAAGTACAGCCTCTGACATATGTCTGTCTGTTTTTTCTCTCACACAAGTTATATAATTCCAGTCAGCTTAACTAGCAACCTCTTTGATGTATATTTACTTGGGTAGAATTAATTTATATTCCTTACCTCATACATTACACCAGCAATCAAAATTGTCATGGCATGCAGATTTCCTGAGAGGAAAATTTTGTTGAGACTTTATTATCAGAGTAGAAAGGGTAGCATTTTCTGTGACTTTTTCTGGCGTGTACCTATACCATCTTTTTTTTGTTGTTATTCTATAGTGTTGGCATAGCTTCCTGTGTATATAAGTCCCAGCTCTGTCGTGTCTGTGAATATATTCCTTCTTAGCCAGGGCTGGGCAGCCAGGGCTGGGCAGCCAGAGACAATATGGTTTATTGTTTCTTGTCCATCTCCACATATTCTACAGTTACTTGTTATGTTTCTTTTCATTATATGTTTTTGGTAATTTCTGTTGGGAAGGCTTTGATCTTGTCATGACATGCGGATTTCCTGACAGGAGAACTTTGTTAAGACTTTATCAGAGTAGAAAGGGTAGCACCCATAATCTTTGCTGGAACCCTAAATTTGGACAGGGATGGCAGGGGACAAAAAAAAAAAAGCTACAGGTACTTGGAAGCAATGTCAAGACAGTAAATTGAGATATTTATCTGTCCACGAAACCAGAGAGAGACTTGGCTTGAATGCTTATCATATAGTGGATTCTGAAAAATATACTAAAGGGCCAGTAGTAATTAACCCTTTAGTATTCAGGCTGCTCTGTCAAATGTAATGTTCATTTATTCACATTGTTTTGAATTAATCCTGCATTATCTCATAGCTCTGAGATTTCAATGATGTGATTGCTTATTTTTAGAATGACATTGTAGGGTAGGTATGAAAGATTGGATCTGGCTACTTTGAACATAAAACAAGTAGAATGGGCCAAATATGGCCGTTTTAAGCCTTTAGCATTCAAATTACTCTGCCAAATGTAATGCTTGTTTATTCCCATTGTTTTGAATTAATCCTGCATTATCTCATAGCTTTGAGATTCCAATGGTGTTATTGCTTAGTTTTAGAATGATATTGTAGGGTAGGTATGAAAGATTGGATCTGGATACTTTGAACATAAAACAAGTAGAATGGGCCAGATATGGTTGTTTTAAGCGTTTAGCATTCAGATTGCTCCGTCAAATGTAATGTTTATTTATTCACACTGTTTTGAATCAATCATGCATTATCTCATAGCTTTGAGATTTCAATGACGTGATTGTTTAGTTTTTAGAATGACATTGTAGAGTAGGTGCGTGAGGTTGGATCTAGTTAGACTGAACATAAAACAGGTAGAATGGGCCTCATGTGGGCCAGTTTGAATGCTATAGGGTTAAGTCACTTAAATACCAAGCAGTGGATTAAGTCAACCATCAAAGGACAGGTACAACAATGGACTTATGAATGAGCTTTTGTGCCTACCTAATGACACAAACTGATGAATGAGCTGAAAGAAGAAGACTATACAGTTAGAGACATTCACTTGTCCAAAAGGTGTCACATGGAAGGGTCAGATGTGAAGCCACTTGGTTACAAAGTATTAAGAATTCATCATCAACATCATCATCATCATCATCATCATCATCATCATCAGCATCAGCATCAACATTACCACAGCTGCCATTGTTATTGCCAGTCTTTCCACCACTGTCCACTGTTGCTACTACCACCAAAAAACAGTACCACCGACAGTAC
>NC_068996.1:39639274-39642205 GCF_001194135.2 Octopus bimaculoides | reverse complement strand
ACCACCACCACCACCACCACCAACAGTACCACCAACAGTACCACCCCCACCACAACCATCATCACTGTCACCATTGCCACTGCTGCTGCTACTGCCACTTCCCCTGCCACCACTTTATCTGATAAGTGATTCATTCAAGTGAGAGGGAGAGACAAAGAGAGAGAGAGAAAGGGAAAGAGAGAGGGAGAGAGAGAGAGAGAGAGAAATAGAGAGAGGAGGATGAGAGAGAATAAAATAGCTAACTACATTTATTTTTTTTTTTCTCCTTCAGACAAAAGACAGTTTTGTATTTAAGGGAAAGACCAAATTATGGTTTCAGGAATCGGTGAAAAATGTATGATTTGTAACTGGATGATAGAGAACGGTACCGTTTTAGAAGCAGGATTGATGATACTTTTCAGAACAGTACGCCAGGAAAGGAAACACAGGAATGATAAATAGAAGAATGGTTTATTAGCAGAAGCAAAACATTTCAATGGAATGGAAGCAGGTTGTCATAGAAATGGTGAAATGAGTCAGGTGAAGACAAAATTTATGAGTGTTTCAAGAACTATTGAACTCAACTGACTCTGATCTTAAATCTCGGATCAAACATTAATACATAGATAAATAAATAAGCAAATAAATAAATAAATAAATAAATGGACCTCAGTCAGTTTCAATGATGATTATTCAGTCATTCAATCATTTGCTCAAGACACATTTAGCTATCCCTTCTATACCTTAAATTTCTCAATTGGTATGAAGCCGCTGTTGTCTCAGTAGTACTCCTACCCCACCCCCAGCAGAGGGATTTTGTTATGCAAGGTACCTGGTGACCCTGTTGGTGATGGTGCCACATTAAAAGCATAGAAAGTACTGATGCTGGTGCCACATAAAAAGCGCTGGTACTGGTGTCGCATAGAAAGTAGTGGTAATGGTGTCACATATAAAGCACTACTGATGGTGCCACATAAAAAGCATTGATAATGGTGCCACATAAAAAGCACTGGTTATAGTGCCACATAAAAAGCACTGCTGATGGTTTCACATAAAAGCAGTGGTGATGGTGCCACATAAAAATCACTGGCGCTGATGCCATGTAAAAAGTACCCAAAACGTTCTGTAAAGTAGTTGGCATTAGGAAGGGCATCCAGCTGTAGAAACCATGTTAAAACAGACAATGGAATGTGATGCAACTCCTGGCTTTACCAACTCCTGTCCAAACTGTTAACCCATGTCAGCATGAGAAATGAATGTTAAATGATGATGATGATTTCATAGACACACAGTATAGACATGACTTTTTGGTTGAGAAGTTCATGTCCCAATTCTAATCATGTGGTTCCAGGTTCAGCACCACCATGTATCATCTTGGGCAACTATCTTCTGTTTTAGTGTAAGGCTGACCAAAGTCTTGGGAGTGGATTTGATAGAAGGAACCTGAGAAGAGAGCCCATTGTATATATGTGTGTGTGTGTGTGTGTGTGTGTGTGTGAGTGGTTTGTTCACATGTATGCTTGTGTGTGTGTGAGAGTGGCATGTTGATGTATATGCTTGTGTGTGTGTGAGAGTGGCATGTTGATGTATATGCTTGTGTGTGTGTGTGTGTATGTGTGTGTGTATGTGGGTGTGTGTGAATGGCATGTTCACGTGTAAGCTTCTGTATCTGTGTGTGTATGTGTGTAAGTGGCATGTTGGTGTGTGCGTGTGTGTATGTGTGTGTGAGTGGTATGTTCACATGTATACTTGTGTGTATGTGTCTGTGCATGGCATGTTCACATGTATGCTTCTCTGTGTGTGTGTGTGTGTGTAACATGTTCACGTGTATGTTTGTGTGTGTGCATGTGTATATATGTGGTATGTACATATGTATGCTTGTGTGTATGTGTGTGTGTGCGTGTGTATGTAAGTGGCATGTTCGTGTGTGCGTGTGTGTATGAGTGTGTGAGTGGTATGTTCACGTGCATACTTGTGTGTGTGTGTGTGTGTGTGTGTGTGCATGGCATGTTCACATGTATGCTTCTGTGCGTGTGTGTGTATATATATATATATATATGCATGTATGTGTGTGTATATGTTTGTGTGTCTGTGTTTGTGCCTTCAACATCGCTTGACAACCGATGGTGGTGTGTTTAGGTCCCCGTAACTTAGCAGTTCGGCAAAAGAGACCGATAGAATAAGTACTAAGCATCCAAAGAATAAGTCCTGGGGTCGGTTTGCTCGACTAAAGGCGGTGCTCCAGCATGGCCGCAGTCAAATGACTGAAACAAGTGAAAGAGTAAAAAGAGTAAAGGTGCCAGTTATAAGTGTGTCTTCTTTGTCTTGGCACCGCGTGATAGTCGTGAAATGATTGTCGCCTGTGTTTATACAAGCACTGTGTGAAGGCGCGTGGCTTAGTGTTTAAGGCATTCGGTTCTTGATCGTAAGGTCGTGAGTTCAATTTCTGGCAACGTGTTGTGTCCTCCAGCAAGACCCTTTATTTCACGTTGCTCCAGTCCACTCAGCTGGCAAAAATGAGTAGTACCTGTATTTCAAAGGGCCAGCCTTATCACACTCTGTGTCACGCTGAATCTCCCTGAGAACTACGTTAAGGGTACACGTGTCTGTGGAGTGCTCAGTCATTTGCATGTTAATTTCACGAGCAGGCTGTTCCGTTGATCGTATCAGCTGGGACCCTCGTCGTCGTAACCAACGGAGTGCTCCTATATGCAAGCACTGTCATTTATTTCCAACTTTCCTTGAAAACATGTCCTGTCATGGGAAAACATTACCTTAATTAGAAACAGGTGGAGGTTTGTGGCAGGAAAGGTATCTGAAAATAGAGAAATCTGTCTCAGTATAACTTCATTCGCCCCATGCAAATACAGAAAAGTGGACATTAAAGCAATGATGATGATGATGAGTCCAAAAGAATAACAGACTTTAAAAAAACGCTTAAGTCGATTTGAT
>NC_068996.1:39626774-39634274 GCF_001194135.2 Octopus bimaculoides | reverse complement strand
GTTTAACCAGTCCATCCATCTAGCATCCCATAATGCTGTTGTATGGCTTGAACCTGCTTCTCCAGGTGCCATGCTGCCAGCTCACTAACATTTCTTGGTTGATTTTTGTCCCTGTTGCTGCCTTGTCTTCCCTTAGAGCAGTGCCAATCACCTCTATGTCCTTGGTGTCTGATAATATGGTGGTAATGTTGTCTGCAGGTGCCAATAGGGTTTTTCTACATCTTAGTTTTCATGGGACATTTTCAACATCTTAATGGTTTCAAACTTTGGCACAAGGCCAGCAATTTCGTTGGGAGGGGTTTAGTTGATTATATTAACCCCAGTGTTCGATATGTACCTATTCTATCGACCCTGAAAGGATGAAAAACCAAAGTTGACCTTGGTAGTATTTGAACTCAGAACATCCAGAGCCAGAAGAAATGCCACAAAGCATTTCGTCCAACATGCTAGCAATTTTGCAAATTATAATTGTTTCCAATTCAAACACAAGGCCAGCAATGCTATTAAACCCCAGCACCCTCAGTACTTGCTTGGTACTTTATCTTATCCCCCTTCAAGTGGAATAGAATTACTAAAATGGAAAATTAATATACAGGCCAGATTCCACTCTTTCTCTCTCCCTCTCTCTCTCTCAATCTCTCAGTCTCTCTTTCTCTCACCTTCCACCTATCCCTCCTCTCATTCAAACACAAACCAAACTCATCTACAAATTCTAGTTCCTGTTTCCTGATCTCGTAACCACTGATATTTTCCTTGCTCTATCTGTCCTTGCTTTCAAAAGGATAGTATTCTCAGTAACCTCCCAGTTAGAAGCCCCACAACATGCAGCCATGCATGAGCAGGAACTTTTTAATGTACTTGCCAAGGATGTAACACCTGTCCTCACATTATTCCAACTCCACAGCCATTATCAGATCCAAATCACAACAGAACCACACTATCCCAAATCTTCTGTTGCACTTTTTCCAGCATTATATATTGCATCATCTACAAACTTTAGTGTGCAATTAAATTGGAGGAAACAGGCTGCTGCATTTGCCAATCATGTTTGGAAGCAGACTCAAAGCTGGACCTAGCCTGTTGCCACCCACTTCAACACAACAAACCATTTAATTCCTTCCATATTAGTGTATATCACATCTCCACACACCACATGCATCCACATACTCAAGGAAACAGAAGAAATGGTGTTTCATTCTTTCAAACTTGAAACCATTTCACAGACAGAATTTTAATGAATGCTTTTCATTTCTACTCCAACACTCCTTTTTGTTGAGTAATTCTTTTCTTATTCTTCAGCCCCTTCTTTCACCTCAGTTTTTCATTTCACCTCATCCTCGTCTTCTTTTCCTTCACATATCATTTCTCTTTTCTTCTCCTTCACTCATCCAGACTCTCTCCCCTATTATTTCTTGTCTAAATACGAAGTTGTTCCTCATCAGTTGCAGCCAGTTTCTCAAACTTGGAGGGCATGAAACTTTGGTGTCTTTCATTATTTCTCTCATATCAACAGAAGGACTCTGTGCGAAATGTTGACTATTCCATTCCCCATGGCAACTTCAATGTGCTCTTTCTGTTGCTATTCACAAAATACACTTGCATACACACTCACACTCACGCATGCAGACACACACATACATCGCTGTGCTTATATGCACTAGACGTCTACATGAGATACTTCCTCATGACAAATACTGCAGTATTACTTTTCTTATAATATATCCACATTATATGGATACAGAGAAAGAGAGAGAGGGAGAGGGAGAGAGAGAGAGGGAGAGGGAGAGAGAAAGAGAGAGAGAGTGCCATATATATAAGTGCCACCACACGAAACTCTCAGACCTTGAGTTACTCTGTTGTTTCTACTACATATTTATACACACACACACATATATATATATAATATACACACACACATATATATATAATATACACACACACATGATGGCTGTCCACTTGTGACCGAGGAAGACCATTGCCGACCTTCAGCAACATTGTGCGCTCTAGGACTAACTTATATTTTGCATTTGCGGCTCCGTTGGTGGCTAATGAGCCCTGCTCTTGACAAGCATACATGATTGCAAACATTGCAGATTAAGCTTTCACCATTCACTATACGAGCCGTGTGCTTTCGCGCAGCTCGCTTAAGTTCTTCATGCTGGATACGTGCTCTCTCAAAAGTGTCGATTCCCTCCTTAAACTGCTTGCTCCATCTGTGACGATGACAGGCATTGTTCTCCCAGTCAGTGTCCTCTATATCACAGGCCTTTAATGAGGACTTGACACAGTCCTTGTTCACGTTTAGAAAGAGAGCTATTAGTATCCCTGCAATTTGATGGCCCCAGTAATCAAGCTTATGTATGTATTGTATGTATGTAGCTATACATATGTGTATGTATTACGTATGTAAGCTACACGCAAAAATGACAAGATTATATCAAAGCAACTTGAACAGAATAAATATCGAAAGATATATACATTTATATAATTGAAATGTACAGAAAACAAAAGACAAAGATTTGTGAGAGGACAACCAGCAAGTGTATTAATTTGATACTCAAGAAGAACGGAAAAATCTTTGACATCTCGAGTCTATGCTCTTCGACGGAAAGGGACGAGGGGCAAACAAATGGAGAGAGAAAAAATGTATTGGGATTAACGGTTTAACATGATGAAAGAGGCTGAGTGAAAGGGATTTTCTTTTTAGTAGTCTCATCGAAGTGTCCATCTTCCACATAATTTCTGGCTACAAAATTTCACTGACAAGATATTAGTCAACACAATGAAAGACACGGAGTAGTTAATATTAAACCCAGAATTAAACGGTTTGCAAAGCAACAATTCTAACCACACAGCCACTTTGAATCCATAAGCCATACCCACTTGAAAACCGTTCAATCAACTTCCTCTTTAACACAGATCTACTCGAGTTATCGTCATAATGACAAAAGCTATTAAACAATAACAACTCATAAAATAATTGAAAATTTTCAGAATCCTTCAACCCATAAAAAAAAGACAAAAGAAAAAAATGGATATGGAAGGTGCCAAATAAAAACAAACAGTAAATAAATAAACAAGTATATTTATAAAACAAAATAAAATAAAGAATTATGAAAAATGTTTCAAAAACAAAACTAAAAAAAAAGAGGGGAATAAAGAACAAAGGAGGAAAAGATAGTTATTTCAAAGAATTGAGTAAAATAGCTTAAGGTATCATCAATTTCTATTTTCAATTGACAAAGAAAGAGAAACACACCCATCCATACACATCCCACCCCACCAATCCACCGACTTAACTACCACCACCACCACCACAGACAAAAGTAGTTGGCAGAAACAAATAACAACTACATCAACAACAAAAACAAAAACAAAACAACAACAAAGGCAAAAACAATAGCAACGAAAAGAAAGAAAAACGGCGAAAACAAAACGAAACGAAAAGGAAACGGTACAAAACAAGACAAAACCCGAAAACCAAAAAAAAAAAAAAAGAGAAATTACAAACAAAAACCTACTTCCACTTCGTAGGATTTCTTTGGGGGCAACACACAGCGTATAAAAATTTGCCGATATTATTAACATATGTCATTCACATCTTGTGGGCCATTTTGCAAAGAACTACTACTACTACTACTACTACTACTACTACTACTACAAAGTTTGGAAATGTAGTAGTTGTATGGTGATGGTGGTGGTGGTGGGATCTCGGTAATGGAAGCAGTGTTGGTAGTAGTAGTAGTATGGTGGTGGTGGAGCCAGTATTGGTAGTAGTAGTAGTAGTAGTAGTATAGCAGTAGTAGTAGTAGTAGCAGCAGTAGGAGTTGTGGCAGTGAGTAGTAATGATGATGATGATGATGACGATGATGATGATGATGATGATGGTGGTGGTAGCATCACCTGTAGTGGTGGCTGTGGTGTTGTTGCTAGTCTTGTTATCAGCAGCAGCAGCAGTGGTAGCTGCAGTAGTAGCAGTGATAACAGTATTCTTCAGATAATTTTTTCTCTAAACTGACAGAAATGTCTGGTTTTTGTTTTGTTTTGTTTTTTGTTTGTGTTTTGTTTTTCTTTTCTCCATGAAGCCACATGTGAAATTTTCATTATAGAATATAACAAAACAAAATAAAATATGAAAAAAAAAATGATACCACAAAAACGTAAAAAAAAATTGGTAAACAAAAAAAACAAAAAACTAGGCACCTTTCATATCATTTAAGATATTTTTTATTGGCTTTTATATATAATGCACATATATATACATATACATAAAATATGTATATATATGTATATATATATATATATATGTGTGTGTGTGTGTGTATGTATGTATGTATGTATGCATGTGTGTGTGTATGCGCGTGTGTACATATGTATACATTTCTTTTACTTGGCATTCTTTTACCTGGAAAGAAACTATAAATATTGTGTTATCATATTTTTGCTCTTTCTTTCCTTCTTGCTTTCTTTCTTTTCTTTGCTTTTTATTTACTTTTTCTGTATCTTCCATATCTTAGCTTTAATCTCTTTCATTCATGTACACGCACACACAAATGCACATACACACACATATACACATACATATACACATGTGGGCGCATACGTACACATACTCAAACATATATAAAAATGCACACACACACACATATATATACACACAACATACACATATGTACACAAGAATATTCATAGACATATCCATGCATAAACATACACATATAAAGATGCAAATAACTAATTTACATATAAATACACATAAGATCACACAGATACATATTCACATGCATAATTACACACACACACACACTAGTGAGCCTTCCGGCCTTCAACCCGGTCTGTACAATGTTGCAAAGTATTTGTTTGCTTCTACCGTAATGCCCATTTTCCTTACAATAAAAGTCGTTAAAAAGTATTTAAATATTACATAACATAATTTCAAAAATTTATTTAGAATATCTAAATATGGAAAGTAATGTAGATAACAATAGAGAAATATATTGTACGAAAATTATAAAACATTTACAGATCTTCAGCATAAATAACGTTTTTAGGGTTTTTTTCTTTGGAGCATATATGAAGAGTTTCTGTGGGTTTTCCACTCGAGAACAACCTACATAGAATTGGCCATGTGAGAAACAGCGCTCTTCTAGATGGAGACCGACAACCTGCAATGTTTGACCATAGGACTTGTTAATGGTCATTGTGTAACTGACTCTCACTGGGAATTGCAATCGTTTGAAATGTAAAGGAACATCTATTGGTATTAGTGGTATTCTAGGTATAAATACGATGTCTTCTTTACCACATCCAGTGAGGATTTTTGCTTTGATAATGTGAAGGCTGAAGTTCAGCCACAACCATACGTGAACCATTGCACAATCGTGGCTGATCCAGGATTCTGAAAAGCCTGATAACTGTTTGTTATCAATTCAAGGTTATGTGACAGCATACCGGATAGTTTCAGACTGTTGAGGAATTCAACAGGATAATGAACAGTATCATCCTCTTCACCTTAAAACCTTTTCCATCTGTCTCATGTATATTTTCTCTAGAGAGAAAAAAGAAGTAGAGGTAGTGAGAGAGACACACACACATATACAACCAGAGAGAGTGAGAGAGAGAGACAGAGGGACATATAGATAGAGAGAAAGCAGAGGTCCAGTGTCTCACTTGTTTTTTTCTCTGTAACTTCCTTTCTCTTTTTCTTTCGTGTTTTTGTCTCTAAAGAGAAAAGGAGATAGAGGTAGTGAGAGAGACACACACACATATACAACCAGAGAGAGAGAGAGAGAGAGAGAGAGAGAGTGGGTGTAGAGAGAGAAATAGAAACAAAGAGAGGGATATAGAGACAGAGAGAAAGAAGAGTCTGGTGGTGACTTCAAAAGAATAAATGTAATGTATAAAGTTAGAGAAAGCTGGAAGTGGATTGAGTGACAGGTGGAGTATTTTTTTTTTCACTCTGTAAAAAGCATTACGGTGAAATAGACAGTACGTAGATGGCTAGAAATCGGAGGCAATATACCATAAACTCGACACTTCCATTCCGTTTTTGGAAAATAAGTGCAAAGTTACCTGTATAATGGTCAAATTAATTAAAATGACATGAAAAATCTGAAATATTATCAATTTTATTCAGTGTCTTCAATGGTCAACATACAAACAAACTTTGCTTTTTATAAGAATCTATCTATCTATCTATCTATCTATCTCTATGGACAGACGGTAGACGTGTCGGCTCCGTAAGTTTTGCCTTTTTCATGTTTTAAAAAGTTTGTTTGTAAAGTTTATTTTATATAGAAAGTTGTATAACAACTTGTAGACTCTCTGGTGCAAGTTTTTTGCGAAGGAAATCTGCCCTGTGTGGCACATTTCTAGGATATAAGAATCAATTTCGGCTTTCTAGCCCTTTTTTTTGAGACGATGGCGTCTTGTAGCCATGAAAATTTTCGTGAAACGAACGCTGCATTTTGCAGTATTTCGTTCGAAAAAGAATTTCCTAGTCTTCCTTCCTCACAGTTAAACGAGAGAATGGAGAAAAAGAAAAACTCTGCTGCTACAGCAGTCTTGCCTGCCACCGTCACCAGTGAAAACAACAACAACAAGGACACAAATGTCCTTGCTAACAAAACCACTGTCCTCACCACTACCGCCACCACCACCACAACAAACACGAACTTTGCCGAGGCTTTGAAGCCTAGGAAAAGAATTTTGAATATATCGAAAGAGAAATTACTTGCATGCAAAAGCATGCTAAGTAAAAAGGACGTTACAGTCCATCTTCAAACGCCCGCGGACTTTAAAATAAACATAGATAAAAAAAACTCATCTACAGAACCATTAATTTAAAAACAAAGACACTGGAAAAATTCACCCAAGAAAAGGTTGAGAGATGCTTAAAGCCGATTTGGTCTTACAAAACTTACATAACAAGAGGTTTGAAATTCGGAATGATAGAGGTAATACTAGACAGTGAGCAGCGAGCAGCGAGCCAAGGACCTCTCCACTAAGTCATTACAACATGAGAACCTGCTCATGATCCCTACGTACCTTGGTCGTAGGGTTACGAAAATAAAGATTTCGAATGTGCTTCCTGAAATTGAGGAAGAATGGCTCGTATCTGCCATATGTCTAAGCATAGAGGAGGAGATAAACATATTAGAAGCATCTGCCGTGTACAATGAAAACTGGATTGGCCAGGAATTTCAACTCCTGGTACAAATTGATCCAGCAAACTGGGAAAAAATTCCACATAGAATCCAATTAACTGAGGATTCAATTTTTCATGTTTTCGTCGAAGGCAGAAGGCCAGTTTGCTACGTTTGTAGTAGCAAAACTCACCTTCAAAAAACATGCCCAGTAGCCCAGAAGAAAAGGCAACAACAACGGCAACAATACCAAGAAAAACAACAACAACAACAACCACAAGAAAACCAAAAGCACAAGAAACAAACAGCATTACTGCCTACACCGCCATATGCACAACTGGTCAAGCAGTTGTAC
>NC_068996.1:39619563-39622533 GCF_001194135.2 Octopus bimaculoides | reverse complement strand
GACCATGATTCTATAAAACGTTTTAAAATTTGGTAAACAGAGAGTTACTTACGTTTCTTGCATAAATAAAAGGAATTTTATTTAACAAACTGTGACACTAAGGACCGAGGTTACCGTGGTCTTTTCGTAGGTTTTTCTTTCCACGGATAACCTCCCCATTTATTGGGAATTTTCTGTATTATTTCGTATTTTTTGTAAATACCCCAAATGTTTTGCGATGTTTTTTTCATCGTTGTCCCCATTTTTTTTTTTTTTCTGCTTTGTTTTCGACCCCCTTGAAAAAAAAAACTCTACATTTGTATTTTGTCCCCTCTGTGTTGAGCCTTGTGTGGCTAATAAAGAAACCTATCTCTGTGCGTGTGTGTGTGTATTAGCAACCAGTATACCAGTGGTTCTGAACCGGGGCCGATGTAACCCCTGAGGGTCCATATAAGATTTTGTGGTGTCCACACAATAAAATAGTAAATTGGGGATCCGCAATAGTATTTTAACGGCCCCTGAAAAAATTTTGCTTTATATGTATGTATTGGTATGTATTACAAGAAACAGCTAGGTTTCTTTCTCTAGCATTTTACATAGTTCAACCTAGACAAGTTAATGTGTAAGAAAAACAAAACAAGGATTTTGAAAGACATTTCTATAAAACTAGTTTTTAAACATTGAATAGTTATGGGATCCCACCAGAATGATATAGTAATTAAAGGGGTCCATAGATAGAAAATAGTTGAGAACCCCTGCTATATACCATATGTAAAGTGTGTGTAACATGAAAGCCTTTGAAAGTGCAGTATTTATCTTGGAAAAGTATCTCTTATAGATATATGGTGTTAAAAACATGTAAAAAATCAGTAGCAGGTGAAGGCTACTAGACATTTTGATGAAATTGTTGAATGATGATTTCTGCTTGTTAGCTTCATCAGAAGCAAATATCTACGTCATCTCATGTCAAGCAAACATTGACTGGTGACTGATATAGTTAAATATTGATTGAAAGTTTACCATTGTAGCATTTTACTGATAGGCCAAACAAAAATTTCTAATTAACATTACTTTTTCTGTGTTTTTGACACATAAACATCCATAAGAAATACATTACAAGACAAGCACTGCAATTTCAAAGGCCTTCAATAGTATATATACACAGATTGCTAGTTTTGAACTAAGACTGCTTCTGTGGTTAATAAAAGAATTTCTGACATAAGGATTGTCATTCATTTCGATCATTTCCAATATTCTGCAAGGAAATATCTGACCATAGGGAAATGTTACCTTGCATGCAAACAGATGAGGCTTGCTGACAGGAAGAGCATCTCACCATTGAAAATCTGACTCGATAAATACCGTCTGACACATGCAAGCATGAAAAGGTGAATCATGATGATGATTATGGTGAATTATCATGATACATACACAAACTCAGATATGTTTCCGTTTCCTTCTCTCTCTTTCTGTCTGTCTGTCTGTCTGTCTCTCTCTCTCTCTCAATCTCTTACAAGATATGTGTATGTGCATATACATATCCTATATGAGAGACTGTATGGTACAGGAGTGGCTATGTGGTAAGAAGCTTGTTTCCCCACCTCATGGTTCTAGGTTCAGTCCCACTGCATGGCACCTTGGGCAAGTGTCTTCTACTATAGCCTTGGCCCGACCAAAGCCTTGTGAATGGATTTGGTTGACGGAAACTGAAGGAAGCCCATTGTATAAATATATATATATATATATATATATATATATATACTAACATAACATAAATAATATATAATAACATAAATAATATATAAATATATGCATATATCCATACATATATGTACATAACTACATCTATATGTATACATACATGCATACATGGGTACAAGACATCAAAAAAACGTTAAACACAATGAGAAACGAAAACATAAAGACAAAAACAGAAAACAAACTATTTTCGAACAACGAAAAAACAAACTGAGAAATGAGACATGCAACATAAAGAGTTTAACCCTTCATCAGTTGTCGTCTATATATGTATGTATGTATTTGTGTGTCTGTGTTTGTCCCTACCACCATCGCTTGACAACCGATGTTGGTGTGTTTACATCTCTGTAACTTAGCAGCTCGGCAAAAGAGACCGACAGAATAAGTACTAGGCTTACAAAGAATAAGTCCTGGGGTCGATTTGCTCGACTAAAGGTGGTGCTCCAGCATGGCCACAGTCAAAATGACTGAAACAAGCAAAAGAATAAAAGAATATATATATGTGTGTATGTGTGTGTGTATGTGTGTGTGTATATACATACACACATACATATATTTACATACATATCTATCTATCTGTCTGTCTGTCTATCTATCTATCTATCTATCTATCTATAGATATATAGATATATATAGATAGATAGCTGTAGATATATAGATATACATACATACATATCTAAATACATACATTCATATATGCATGTTAGCTGGTAAGATTCACATTTTCCATTTTGCATTATATTGTTAGATAGAAAACTAGACCATCTTTTTCCCTTTCTTTTAATTGTATATTTTCCCCTACTATAGATGATATCACAATATCCAAGATACTGGATATTGTGATATCATCTTCATTAATAACACTCCAGAGATTTTTGAAATGTTTCGTGCACATGCACACAAACACACACAAGCATACAAGCACACACACACACATGCACATGCACACACACACATGTGCATTGCGCATATGCATCTATAAATTATTTTTTGTTAATAACACGTGAGATGTTTTGAAATGTTTTCCATACATATAATCACACACGTATAATATATAATAGGAGTGGCTGTGTGGTAAGTAGCTTGCGTTACCATAGTTCCGGGTTCAGACCCACTGCGTGGTACCTTGGGCAAGTGTCTTCTACTATAGCCTCGGGCCGGCCAAAGCCTTGTGAGTGGATTTGGTAGACGGAAACTGAAAGAAGCCCGTCGTATATATATATATATATATAT
>NC_068996.1:39613123-39619381 GCF_001194135.2 Octopus bimaculoides | reverse complement strand
TATATATATATATATATATATATATATATATATATATATATATATATGTATGTGTGTTTGTCCCCCCACCATTGCTTGACAACCGATGGTGGTGTGTTTACGTCCCCATAACTTAGCGGTTCGGCAAAAAGAGACTGATAGAATAATTACTAGGCTTTCAAAGAATAAGTCCTGGGGTCGATTTGCTTGAGTAAAGGTGGTGCTCCAGCATGGCTGCAGTCAAATGACTGAAACAAGTAAAAGAGTATATATATATATACATACACATATTCACACACACACACACACACTTACACACACGCACATATATATGGAATACACAGTGTCCCAGAAATATATAAAATGCATTTAATGTAGTCAGCCTATAATTTATAATTGTATGCTGTGGGAAATATAGTTTTGAATACATCTTGGTATTCTCTTCATACACAGAACAATATGAAGATTATCCTGATATAAGGCTGGTTGCCCACTCATTAACTTCTCAGCGCCATCACCTGTCTCCCTTCAAAGAAAACTTTGAATCTGTCTCTTCATAATTATTCTAGAATTACAAACTATAGGCTAACTTCACACTTACTTTATGTATTTATGTGTGCATGCATGTGTGTGCATGTACACACACGCATGCACATACACACTTACATGCGCGCACACACACACACACATACACACATGCACACACAGTGTAATATTAGCTCACAATCATGAGGTTGTGAGTTCAAATCCTGGACTGGGTTGCATGTTGTGTTCTTGAGCAAGACACTTTATTTCACATTGCTCCAGTTCACTCAGTTGTAGAAATGAGTTGCGACGTCACAGGTGCCAAACTGTATCGGCCCCTTTGCCTTTCCCTTGGATAACACTGGTAGCATGGAAAGGGAAGGCTGGTATGCATGGATGACAGCATAAAACAACCTTGCTTAGACTTGCACCTCAGAAGGGAACTTTCTAGGTTCAATCCCATGGTCATTAATGACCGAAGGGGGTTTTTATGCCTTACATATATGTACATACATGTATGTGTGTGTGTGTGTGTGCATATATAAATTCTTTTATGCTTTTACTTGTTTTAGTCATTTAACTGTGGCCATGCTGGAGTACCACCTTTAGTCAAGCAAATCGACCCCAGAACTTATTCTTTGTAAGCCTAATACTTATTCTACCAGTCTCTTTTGCCAAACTGCTAAGTTACGGGGGTACATAAACACACCAACATCGGTTGTCAAGTGATGGTTGGACACACACACACACACACACACACACAAATACACACGCACACACAAATACACACACACACACACACACACACACACACACACACACACACAACACACACACACACACACACACACACACACACACATACGATGGGCTTCTTTCGGTTTCCGTCTACCAAATACACTCACAAGGCTTTGGGCAGCCAAAGGCTATAGTAGAAGACACTTGCCCAAGGTGCCATGCAGTGGGACTGAACCTGGAACCATGTGGTTGGTAAACAAGCTTCTTATCACACAGCCACGCATGCATCTATATATATTGAAATTCAAACCCATATCACATCATCATCCTCATCATCATCCTCCTCCTCCTCCTCATCATCATAATCATAATCATAATCATCATCATCATAAACATCACGATCATCATCATCATCATCATCACAATTTAACATCCATTTTCTGTGCTATCCTGGGTTGGAGAGTTTGTCCAGAGCTGGCAAGCCAGAGAACTGTGTTAGATTCTACTGTCTGCTTGGACATGGTTGCTATGGTTGGATATCCTTCCTAAAGTCAACAACTTCACAGTGTATACAGGGTCTTTTTTTTTTGTTTGTGGTATCAGAACTAGTGAGGTCACCAAGTAACTTGCAAGACAAAATCCACTCAACTCAGGATGGAGGGAGTAGTATTGAGTAAGGTGGCTTTGTGCCAGGTGATGAGAAGCTAAAGCATGATAGAGGGAGCAGGAACAGGTGTTTTGGTGTAGGGGAAATACATGGCTACCTCAGTGGGAAAAGAAGAGGAGAGAGAGAGAGAGAGAGAGTGATTAAGAACAAGGACGAAAACAGGTGTGGTGCTGTAGAGGAGATACATGGTTTGCCAGCCAGAGAGAAGAGAAAGAGAAAGAGAGAGAGTAGAAGAGAACAAGCGTGCAAGAGTGAACAGGAGAGAGATGGTGGTGAAGTGCCAGGGCATACTCACAAGGAACAGGGATCAGAATATAAATGGGATGGTTGAGTAGGGCACGAGAGAGACAGATGATGGTGAAGTGCCTGGGTATACCCTCAAGGTGCAGGAGTATTGGCAAAGTACATGAATAGGGAGTAGAGACAATCAAATGGCTGCAAAGAATTTTTGGGGTAGGAAATGAGAACTGGGTGTATAGTGAGGGTGGGGACTATATGATGGCAATGATACAGTGAGCAGGGCAGTGAGTAAAGGACTGGGGAGCAAAAAGTAAGCATAGTGCACGAAAAAAAGGAAACGTGAGGAAGAGGAGAGATGTAGTTTGGTTTGTTGGGTTAGGGTGAGGGAAAATTTACTTGTTATGTGTGGGTGGAACACCCAGGTCTGAGACTAACAGATAGCAATAATAGAGTGAGACAGGGCATGTGGGTAGAACACACAGGTCGGAAGCAAGCAGAGAGCAATGATACAGTGGTACAGGGCCAAGAGGACAGGATTGGGTGGTTATCATGGTACATGAAGCGGAAATGTGAGGAAGAGAAGAGATGTAGAGACGTAGTTTGGTTTTGTTGTGGTAGAGTGTGTGAGAAGATTTCTTGTTAAGTGTGGGTGGGATACACAGCACTTCTAGAACTCAATTTCACTGATGTGGGCAGGTCTTCTCAAGAACTTCATATCACCAGACCTCTCAGTCCATTGTCATTTCCTCCAAGAGGCCCAACTTCCTGAGATCAATCCTTACCACTTCATCCCATGTCTTCTTGGGTCTCCCTCTTCTACAGGCACCATCCACTTTCAGTGATTGGCACTTCTTTATACAGCTGGCTTCATTCACACATCACATGTCCAAACCAATGTAGTCTTCTCTCTTGCACTCTGCATCTGATTCCTCTTACACTCAACTTTTCTCTCAACACAGTTGCACTTTGTCGTACATGCACACTGACATTGCACACCCTACACATGCATACACACACACACACATACAGACACACACACACACACACACACACACACACACACACACACACAGTTGAAATCCAATTATAACCAATTTGAAGGAATTTAAGAAAAAATTCTTTGGAACAAACAACAATGAGATTTGCCAAAACAAATTCAAAAGCACTTTCTTCTTAGCACAGGCACTAAAATATGGTCAAATCAACCAGCCATTGACCATCATGTCTTTTTTATAGAATGAGAAACTTTTTGTTTTTTGATTTTGAAATTTTTCAAGTTTGACCATTAAGCAAGAATGGAAAGGTTCAAACAGTGACCATTCCACCTTTTTATTTATTTATTCATTTATTTATTTATCCTTATGAAGCAAAGGCGTGGCTATGTGGTAAGAAGTTTACTTCCCAACCATATGGTTCCTGGTTCAGTTCCATTGCATGGCATCTTGGGAAAGTGTCTTCTACTATAGCCTCAAACCAGCCAAATCGTTGTGATTGGATTAGGTACATGGAAACTGGAAGAAGCCCATTGTGTGTATGTGTGTGTGTGGAGGGGGTGTCCAACCATCGCTTGACAACCAATAATGGTGTGTTTACATCCCTTGTAACTTAGCAGTTCAGCAAAAGAGACTGATAGAATAAATGCTAGGCTTACAAAGAATAGGTCCTGGGGTTGATTTCTTTGACTGAAACCCATTAAGGCAGTGCTCCAGCATGGCTGCAGTCAAATGACTGAAACACGTTGAAGACTAAAAGAATAACATAATACAAAAAAAATTTATTATCCCCTATCTGTTTTAATAAATGATTTGTACTCAGGCCTTGTGCTTTGAGTAGAAAAGAATTAAGGGATTTGTACATATTTTCACATGTATTTTATTTGATTTTTAGGTGGGTTTTTTTCTTTTCTTCTTTAATTCTTGTGCCTTTAGATATGTTTACTGCAACTGATGTGTGTTATTTCTTTATTGCCCACAAGGGGCTACACACAGAGGGGACAAACAAGGACAGATAAACGGATTAAGTCGATTATATCAACCCCAGTGCGTAACTGGTACTAATTTAATCGACCCTGAAAGGATGAAAGGCAAAGTCGACCTTGGCAGAATTTGAACTCAATGCGTAGCGGCAGACGAAATACCGCCAAGTATTTCGCCCGGCGTGCTAACGTTTCTGCCAGTTCGCCACCGTAACTGTAACTGATGTGTGTGTGTGTGTGCACGTGCGTGCATGTGTGTGTGTGTGTGTCTACCACTGCTTGACAACCAATGTTGGAGTGCTTACATCCCTGTAACTTAGCAGTTTAGCAAAAGAGATTGATAAAATAAGAACCAGACTTCAAACAAAATATATATATATAAGTACTGGGTCAATTCATTTGACTAAACTTTTTCAAGATGGTGCCCCAGCATGGCCACAGTCTAATAATGGAAACAAGTAAAACATAAAAGACATCGAGATTTTTCTTTCTAATTTTGCAACAGTAACTTGTAATTTTCTTGTAATTTTAATGGATTCCAGGATTTTTTTTTGCTTCACATTAATTGAGTATTCTAACAAAAGACCATTCAATTTTCTTTTTACAAATTCAAATTTCAACTTAAGAGATAATACAAACACACACACAAAAAAAAGAAAAATTATTAAGAGAACAACACAAATGAATTGTAATTAAAAGTAATAAATGAAAATTTATAAAGAATCACCTCCAACTGGTCTATTTGGAAGTACATAGTCCATCCTTTTGACATTATTTAAGTAGTTGATAGTTCTCTATCAATGATAGTTCTAATGTGGAATTTTTTTTTACCAATGAAGAACAAGTGTGTTGAACCGTTTCTTTGCAATGTGATTCATTAATGCATTCAAATCATACTGTTCTATTTAATTTCATGCATGGTGTCAAAAAGTACTTTTTGTTATTCACCATTAATCATCCTTTTGTAGTTTTGAATCGTGTTTTATTGAAATAATACATATTAATATAACGATACGTAGGCACAGGCGTGGCCCTGTGGTAAAGAAGTTTTGCTTTGCGACCGCATGGTTCCAAGTTTGGTCCTGTCCAGTTTCCCCCCATTTCGCGGAACCTTAGGCAAGTGTTGTCTTCTATAGCCCCTGGACTGACACAAGCCTTGTTAAACGATTTGGCAGACAGAAACTACAAAGAAACTTAACATACATGTGTATGAATGTATGTATGTGTGTGTGTGTACGTGTGTGTGTGTGTACGTGTGTGTATGTGTGTGTATGTGTGCACGCATTTATCCTGCCCTCTTTCTTGTTAACCTTCTCTCCCCATTTCTCTCTCTCTTTCTCTCTCTCTCTCTCCTTCTTTCTCTCTCTCCCTCTCTCTCTCTCTCTCTCTCTCTCTCTCTCCCTCCCTCTCTCTCTCTCTCTCTCTCTCTCTCTCTAACCAGCTAACCATGTATCTCCTCTACAACAAGACACCTGTTTCTGTCTCTCTGTCACACTCTAACCATTTATCATCTGACACAACATCACCTGCTCCAATGCTCCCTCACCTCTCAAAGGATCTTTGTCTTGCAAGTTACTTGGTGACCCTGCCAGTGCTGATGCCAGGTAAAAAGCATCAAGTCCACACTGTAAAGTGATTGGCATTTGGAAGGGCATCCAGCTATAAAAAACCTTGCCAAAACAGACAAGGAAGCTAGGCACATGCTTCCACTTGGTCAGCTCCTATTAAACCGTCCAACCCATGCCATCATGGAAGGAGGACATTAAAAGATGATGATGATGATGATGTATACATATATATGCACCTCTCTCTCTCTCTCTCTCTCTCTCTCTCTCTCTCTCTTTATATATCATCATCATCATCATCATTGTTTAACGTCCGTTTTCCATGCTAGCATGGGTTGGACGATTTGACTGAGGACTGGTGAAACCAGATGGTTACACCAGGCTCCAATCTGATTTGGCAGAGTTTCTACAGCTGGATGCCCTTCCTAACGCCAACCACTCAGAGAGTGTAGTGGGTGCTTTTACATGCCACCCGCACGAAGGTCAGTCAGGTGGTACTGGCAATGGCCATGCTCAAAATGGTGTATTTTATGTGCCACCCGCACAAGAGCCAGTCCAGGGGCACTGGC
>NC_068996.1:39611361-39612304 GCF_001194135.2 Octopus bimaculoides | reverse complement strand
AGACACACAAACACACACACATACATACATACATATATATATACATATATATATATATATACATATATATATATATATATATATATATATATATATACGACGGGCTTCTTTCAGTTTCCGTCTACCAAATCCACTCACAAGGCTTTGGTCGGCCCAAGGCTATAGTAGAAGACACTTGCCCAAAGTACCATGCTGTGGGTTTGAACCTAGAACCATGTGGTTCATAATATATATATAGTGTAAACAGAGTGGTTATAATAATTGACTAAGGGATAAAATATCTGTATGTACTATTGGTATCCATTACCCATGTTATCCCCAGGCATAAGTGTGCAAGCAGACTATGCACATAGAGTGCAGGTAACAATAGGATAAACAAGAGTTTACCAGGAAACAAATGCAAATAATCAGAAAATGGAGAAAATCTCAGGTTAACAAACACATTGATTGGACCACATTTATAGCTTTTTTTTTATAAAGCATGATATAACAAAATAGGTGATGTAACATATCTTATAGCCGTTTCCAATTCATTGCCAAAATACTGTCTTTAAATAAATGCAAGAATAAAATTCTTCAACTTCATAGGAAATTTGAAATTAAGGCAACGGATCTTCATTTGAGTAAAAAAAACAGAGAATACAAAATATAAACAAAGGGAAGAAGGAAAAGGAAAGAAAACATGGACTAGAAGAAAAGTCTAGAAGCCCAATATGTTAAGAGCATACAATTTACCATTCTTGGGGCTACAAAGTCCGTAGATAAAAGAAGGCTTATTAAAAAATAAGTTATAAACATGGTCCAATCAATGTTCGTTAATCTGAGGTTTTCTCCATTTTCTGATTATTTGCATTATATATATATATATATATATATATATATATATATATATATATGTAGCTTTATATATACACATCATCATCATCATCATCATATACAATAT
>NC_068996.1:39609973-39610733 GCF_001194135.2 Octopus bimaculoides | reverse complement strand
GTGTGTGTGTGTGTGTGTGTGTGTGTGTGTGTGTGTGTGTGTGTGTGTGTGAGTGTGTGTGTGTGTGTGTGTGTGTGTGTATTTATATCTTTTATCTATTACTTGTTTCAGTCATTAGGCTGCTGCTATACTCACTGCCTTGAAGGGTTTTAGTCAAACAACTCACTTCCCCATCCCCTTACTTTTTTTAAGCCTGGTACATATTGTATTAGTCTCTTTAGCTAAACTATTAAGATATGGATACGGTAAGGAAGCCAACAGTAGCTGTTAAGTGGTAGTGGAGGACAAACACAAAGACACACACACACACACACACACACATCATCTTCAATCATCATCTTTAATGATCATCATCATCATCATCATCATAATCTTCATCATCATCATATAGCATCTGCTTTCAATGCTGGCATGGGTTACATGGTTTGACTGGAACTGGCAAGCTGGAGAGCTGCAGTAAGTTCCAGTCTGATCTGGCCTGGTTTCTACAGCTGGATGCCCTTCCTAATGCCAAACACTTTATAGTGTGTGCTGAGTGCTAGAGGTGGCAAGCCAGAGAGCTGCACCAGGCTTCAGTTTGACTTGACCTGGGTTTCTACAGCTGGATGCCCTTCCTAATGCCAACCACTTTACAGAGTGTGTGCTGAGTGCTAGAGGTGGCAAGCTAGAGAGTTGCACCAGGTTCCAGTCTGATTTGGCCCCTTTTCTACAGCTGAATGCCCTTCCTAATGCCAACCACTTTATAATGTGTGCTGAGTGC
>NC_068996.1:39602311-39606063 GCF_001194135.2 Octopus bimaculoides | reverse complement strand
CTTTCTTTAGTTTTTCAAGTCTTGCCAATGCAGAGCTACACAAAATTCTTCGTAGTTTGCCCGGTGGCTGTGTGGTAAGTAGCTTGCTTACCAACCACATGGTTCTGGGTTCAGTCCCACTGCGTGGCACCTTGGGCAAGTGTCTTCTACTATAGCCTCAGGCCAACCAAAGCCTTGTGAGTGGGTTTGGTAGAAGGAAACTGAAAGAAGCCCGTCATATATATGTATATAAATATACATGTATGTGTGTGTATATGTTTGTGTGCTTACGTCTCCATAACTTAGCGGTTTGGCAAAAGAGACCGATAGAATAAGTACTAGGCTGGCTTACAAAGAATAAGTCCTGAAGTCGATTTGCTCGAATAATGGCGGTGCTCCAGCATGGCTGCAGTCAAAATGACTGAATCAAGTAAAAGAGCAAAAGATATATATTTATATATATATTTAACCACTTGACCAGTCAGTACCAGTGGTGCAAACTGATATATATATATAAGAATTAAATGAATGGAATTGATATCTCTATTATCTGTGCTAGGGTGACATGTTGTGCTTGAGGAGACCTATTGAGTCAAGTACATCAACATCAAAATCAAATGGAAATTGCTGTTCTGATCTCCGTGCCGGTGGCACGTAAAAAAGCACCATTCAAATGTGGCCAATGCCAGCGCCGCCTTGACTAGCTTCTGTGTCAGTGACACATAAAAAGCACCAACCGATCGTGGTCGTTGCCAGCGCCCTCTGGCCCATACCGGTGGCACGTAAAAAGCACCCACTACACTCTTGGAGTAGTTGACGTTAGGAAAAGCATCCAGCTGTAGAAACACTGCCAGATCAGATTGGAGCCTGGTGCAACTTCCTGGCTTTCCAGACCCCAGTCGAACTGTCCAGCCCATGCCAGCATAGAAAACGGACATTAAACGATGTTGATGATGATGATATTATGTTTATTCTCTTGTTTTTTTTTTTACTTGTTTCAGTCATTTGACTGCAGCCATGCTGGAGCACTGCCTTTAGTCGAGAAAATCGACCCAAGGACTTATTCTTTGTAAGCCTAGTATTTATTCTATCAGTCTCTTTTTGCCGAACCGCTAGGTTACGGGGACATAAATACATCAGCATCGGTTGTCGAGCGATGGTGGGGAGACAAACACAGACACACAAACACAAATACATATACATATATATATACATATACATATATATGACAGGCTTCTTTCAGTTTCCGTCTACCAAATCCACTCACAGGGCTTTGGTCGGCCCAAGGCTATGGTAGAAGGCACTTGCCCAATGTGGGAATGAACCTGGAACCATGTGGCTGGTAAGCAAGCTACTTATCACACAGCCATTCCTCCGCTATATATATATATGGAGGTAACAGTGCTAAGCAGTGATGTGTACAAATACAAACTTATTACAAATTCAAATATTCTTGAGACATATTTGAACCTATAAGAAACTACTCATTTACTGTATTTTAGTCAAGTTTCTTGCTATAGACAAATAGGTGTAAATACAGCTGGTCAGGTCATTGTGCTCCCTAATCAAGCTGGAAGCTTCTGGCATGGGGCTTGTGTAATGGTGGCATGGGTGAGATGGTCACTGGGGTTGGCACTTGGGTATGGTGAGATTCTTCAGTCCTGCTTGTGTGTCTAGACAATTCTATCTGGGCAACATGCAGCCTGGCTTGATTTGAGGGGCGCTTGAGGTCAGTGGCCCAAATGGGGGATATTGCCCTGTTCTGCCTGGTCAGGAGGCCATGCCTGATGTATCACCCTCCGAGACTTCAGGAAGCTGTTGGTTGCTTCTTGGAGTGTCAGAGCTTTACTTGATCTTCTTAGTTCAGGCTGACCTTGTCAGGGGATGGCTCTGATTACATTTGGGCTGACACAAAGACACACACACACGCGCACACGCACACAACGGGTTTCTTTCAGTTTGTGTCTACCAAATCCATTCACAAGGCTTTGGTCAGTCCAAGGCTATAGCAGAAGACACTTGCCCAAGGTGTCACGCAGTGAGACTGAACCTAGAACCATGTAATTGGGAAGCAATTACCACACAGCCGTGCCTGCACCTTAAGAGAAAAAATTAGCAAAATGAAGAAAAACGAAGGAAGAAGGCTGAGATGAACCAAAGTCTGCACAAAGATTTGTTTCCAGTGATGAGAAGGAAGCACAGTCCTTGGCCACACAACTTGGCTTATCCGTGACTGTTCCAGTGTACAGGAGGAGATCCAGGATGTCTGGGGTTAAGGACAAACTGCAGTGAGCTGATGTATCCACTGCAAGTTGAGGGAGTGCCTTTAAAGCTAGCTCACTTGGCTTTGTCCTGTTGTAGCTAATAGTGGCACAAAACACACAACTTGCAACCAAATGTCAGACAGACTAAGAGGGGGTGTGGCCAGGGCAGCTACCAGACGCTGGAAGAAACACTGTTCTGAATTTGACGAAGGAGAGAAGGTATGACAAGAGTTAGTTAACCCTTAGTTGGGATTCTAACAGACTAACAAGTATTCCTACTCTATATCAGACCAGACCTGGGAACACTAGCAGTTAAAATGTGGTTTCACATTCCTCAAAATCCTGGAATTCCCATACCAGGGACCTCCCACTAGAGAAAGTTTAAAGACATACACAGGACATAATTTATATATCTTCAATCTCATTGCTTGTTTACATCTTACATCTCAGATACGAAACATTATAGCAAAAAATCAGTACTGGCTACAATTTCTATAGAAAATCTGTAGAGGTGACCTTATCCTGTGATTTTATAGCCCTGCTAACACAGGAGAACATAGAGTTGGCTTATAAAAACGTTTAATATACTTTGTAGCATATCATGGTTGCATAACAAAATACCAAATGCTTACAAGTCATTAATATTTACGTACCAACTTCCAGAAATGTGTTTGATATGTAAATTGATATATCCAATAACGTTACAATGCTATATTTAATGGCTATTTAAGTAATGAGTTCATGAACGATTAAGGGGTTAGATAGGTGCTGATGAAGGAGCAAAAACTCCTGGAATATATCATATATATATGGCCATTACTCATTTTTTCATCTTGAATATCATTGTTTGTTTACATCTGACATCTGGGATATGAAATGTCATAACAAAAGTCAGTGCTGGCTACAATTTCTATAGAAAGTCTGTAGAGCCGACCTTAACATGATTTTATAGCACTGCTAACACAGGAGAACACGGTATTAACTCATAAAATTGTTTAATATACTTTGTAGCATGTTATGGTTGCCTATAAGCCATTAATATATGAATGTATTTATATATATATATATATTTTTGTTTATTTCCCTGAGTTTGGCATGTGTTTATTGCGATATTAAGGTAGTTTAGAGCCATTTGGCATCTTCTTTCAGCTGGTGGTTAAACCCTGAGTACTTACTCACTTGCCCTTAATATAAATTTATAAAGTTTATTAATTTTACTTTAACCAGTTTATTACATGCTAACTACCTGATAAAATCATACATAGATTTAATCCTAAATTTTATAATATATTTACAAATATGTGTGTACGTGTAGACAGATACACAGATACATGTATACACATATATATATATATATATATATATATATACATTTCTTTTACTTGTTTCAGTCATTTGACTGTGGCCATACTGGAGCACCGCCTTTAGTCGAACAAATCGACCCCAGGACTTATTCTTTGTAAGCCTAGTACTTATTCTATCGGTCTCTTTTTGCCAAACCGCTAAGTT
>NC_068996.1:39596691-39598930 GCF_001194135.2 Octopus bimaculoides | reverse complement strand
ATGATGATGATGATAGTGTTGATGGTGGTGGTGGTGGTGGTGGTGCTGATGATAATGATGATGAAGTTGATGACGACAGTAATGAGGACGACATCCACAACAAGGATGACGATGACGACAATGAAGATGATGACGACAACAATAATGATGGTGAGGATGATGATGATGATGATGGTGGCCGTGGTGGTGATGAAGTTGATGATGATAATGATGAGGACAACATCGATGACGAGGATGACGATGGTAAAGGTGTTGTTACTGTTGGTAGTAGTGGTGGTGGTGGCGTCTACAGTGGTGGTGGTGATGCTGGTATTGGTGGTGGTGGTAATGTCGATGGTGGTGCCAGTAGGGCTGATTAGTAGCAGTAACAATAGTTTTGGACGGTTATGATGGTGGAAGTGATGGTGATGATGATGATGATGATGATGATGATGATGATGATGATGATGCTGACTACGATGATGGTGATGGTGATGGTGATGGTGATGATGGAGGCAGCGGTAGCAGTGGTGGTGGTGGTGGTGGTCATCATGATGATGATGATGATGATGATGATGATGATGATTATGATGACTAAGAAAGCAAAGGAGCACAATAACATCAACAAGAACAGTACTAAATTATAATGATAATATTGATGATGATGATGATGATGATGATTGGTGGTGGTGGTGGTGGTGGTGGTGGTGGTGGTGGTGGTGGTGGTGATGATGACAATGATGATGATGATGATGATGATGATGATGATGATGATGATGATGATGATGATGATGATGATGATGATTGGTGGTGGTGGTGGTGGTGGTGATGATGATGATGATTGGTGGTGGTGGTGGTGATGATGATGATGATGATGATGATGGTAATGAGCAAAGGGACAAGGGTTACAAACAAGGGGGATAAGAACAACCAGAAGTCCATCTTGTGTGTTCTTTTTGTGATTTCTCAAAACTGACGCAGGATATTCTACGCACTCCCATTTGCATTTGCTGCTATTTATGCATTTGCTGATTAAAACGATTTCCTCTCTTTGATCTCACAATACCAATATTTCCATGGAACTACATATACGGTTCCAGTGGCAATGATATAGCCAAAATAGAGAAAGCAAGCAGGTTAATCAACCAGTTTTGATACATTTCCTGAAGCCTAATTAATATCCTTGTGGAATCTACATCAGCTCTCATTCAATGTGTATACACTGTAACAATCGATGCTTTGTTGTACTTTTTCAGTCTGCTAGCCCTGTTTCCTTTCTTCTGCAGACATCCATATATGTGCATATATTTGTGTGTTTGTGTGTGTGTGTGTTGTATCGCTATCCCTGTTTCATGTTCATATCACTAGGGACATCAATTAGAAAAAAATAAAAATAAGAATAAAAAAAAAATTTCCAGCTTTTAACAATAAAACAACATACATGAGCCAATGCAATTATCACTTTCTGTTCACTCAGCCTCCTAGAAATAGCAGCTATGTAGGTTTTTCATTTTTCATTACAACCTCCCCTTTGCACCTTTCCATCCGACTCACATCCAATGATCTTAAAAGATGAAGGATATACTGGAACAGGCATGAAACCATTGGTAATGTTCTGATCAATTATATGCCATAACCAGTAATATACTTTTCTACTATAGGCACAAGGCCCGAAATTTTGTGGGGAGGGGACCAGTTGATTAGATCCACCTCAGTACGCAGCTGGTACTTAATTTATCGGCCCCAAAAGGATGAAAGGCAAAGTCAACCTCAGCGGAATTTGAACACAGAACGTAAAGACAGACAAAATACTGCTGAGCATTTCACCCAAAGTGCTAACGTTTCTGCCAGTTCGTTGCCTTATAACCAATAATATACTGCTTGACAAAAACCTTCAAGGCAGTGCCCCAGAATGGCAACAGTTTAATGAAACAAGTAACAGATGATCTATGTGTGCATATGTATGTGAGTGTGTGCATATATGTGTGTGTATGAATGTATACACATATATACAACCACATGTGGATCGTTGGTGATTTTTTCCTCCATCTTCCTTTTCTCTTGGACTTTCTTCCATCTCCTGTTTCTGAAGAAGAGCCATGCATGAAACGTAAAACCACCTTTTTTTTCCTTCCTTGTGCTAATACTTTGCATGTACCATGTCTTTGAGTTGTTGTTTTCTTATGTTTGTTCATCGTTTCTTTTGGATTTACTATATATATATATATATATATATATATATATATATATATATATATAT
>NC_068996.1:39593721-39595821 GCF_001194135.2 Octopus bimaculoides | reverse complement strand
ATATATATATATATATATATATATATATATATATATAATAATAATAATAATATTAGGGATAAAAATCCAAAATTACAGGTAAAAACTCAATTAAAATAAATTTATTAAAAATTAAAATTAAATTAAGTATATCATCTTTATATGTGTATACATTCATACACACACATATATGCACACACTCATATGCATATTATTATCTATATATACATACACACACTGAAGCCAATAACTGTGGACAAGCTTCGCCGAGCATTCCACAAAGTTTTTACCTGAATCTCACTTAACTACATACATATACATACATACATACATATATACATATATATATATATATATATATATATACATACACACACACACGGATATATATATATATATATATATATATAAAACATGATGGCCTTGATTGGAATGCCTTTTATCACAAGCTTGTTCAATCATGACTGACCTGTAATTGAACCATCGTCAACAACAACAACAACAGAAACAGCAGCAGCAGCAGCAACAGGAACATTTACAAGCAGCTGGTGCATAGTAACTGATTTCCCATATTAAACCAATGTAAACCCATGGAAGAAAGGAAAGAAAGGAAGGAAGAAAAGAAGAGCATAAAAAAAAGGAGAGAAAAAGCTAAAAAAAAAATCCCGGTTTTAAAATGAAATTATATCTTTTGTTTATAATTATTCCTTAACATTGGTAATTCATTAGATATTCTTCAGATTTTTTCCGGAAAGTAAACCAAGGCTCAGCTTAGTGCCACCACCTAGTGATGTTGCTGGTGGGAATGGTGGGTGAGGAGGGTGTAGACTCGGTGCATATTTCTTCGGCAACTGATCTACCACCTGGCTATAACCAAACTTTTATCAGTTCTCCTCGTGGGGTCATTACCTTACTGGACGAGCACTTCTTTTTCCAGCATTGAACCCCTTTCATGTAGAAATGATTACTAACAAGGGAGCATAAGAAAGTTTTCCTTTTATGTTCCGCCCCTCTCTCACTCATTCTGTTTTGCTTTCTTCCTCTCTGTCTGTTTCTCTCTTTCTCTTTCTTCTTTATCTTTTATTCTTTAGAATCACTTCATATCTTATATGTTATACACTTATGTCATAAGTAAGAGTGCACACTGGTGGAATGGTAAAATTCTAAAAGTATCAGACAAACTACCTGGTGGTATCTTAATATGTCTATGGCTCTTTACATTCTAAGTTCGAACTCAGCTAAAGTCATCTTTGACACTTATTCTTCCAGTGATAGAAGCAACTATGATGAAACAGTTGTGACAAATTACGAATATCACTCTGTTTGATAAGATCATGAACAAAGAGATCGTATGGCTTGCTGGGCTGTCTCCTATGGTGGAAATCCTCATTGATAGAAATTTACGTTGGTTGGGCTGTGTACACAGGATGTACAACAACATCCTTTACTGCCAACTATGAAAGGGGAAAAGAAACCAGGGAAGACCTAAACTGTGGCTTTAAGCTACTAGCAACAGGATTAGACAGGATTGATTTTATTTAATGCAGTTTTATTTATTTCATTTATTTTTTTTTTTTGTTTTTCCATTGTTAGAGCATCTGCCTATGAATTCCTACCTTACATAAGTCCCCATCCAATCTCTGCTAACATGAACAAGATACACACAAAATAAACCAACTGACAAACTGCTAGAACTCAGAAATTAATCAGTTTAATATCGTTCTACATTAAAGGCAGCAAGCTGGAAGAATCGTTAGCATGCTCGGCAGTATTTCGTCTGTCTTTACCTTCTGAGTTCAAATTCTGCCGAGGTCGATTTTGCCTTTCATCCTTCCAGGGTCGATAAATTAAGTACCAGTTGCATACTGGGGTTGATCTAATCGACTGCCCCTCCCCCCTCCTTCAAAAATTTCAGGCCTTGTGCGTAGAAGTGGCTGTGTGGTAAGTAGCTTGCTTACCAACCACATGGTTCCGGGTTCAGTCCCACTGTGTGACACCTTGGGTAAGTGTCTTCTACTATAGCCTCGGGCCGACCAAAGACTTGTGAGTGGATTTCGTAGACAGAAACTGAAAGAAGCCTGTCATATATATGTGTGTATATATATATATATATATATATAT
>NC_068996.1:39584986-39587769 GCF_001194135.2 Octopus bimaculoides | reverse complement strand
ATATATATATATATATATATATATATATATATATATACACACACACACACGCATATACATATCCATTCAGACACACACACACATTCATACACCCACACACATAAAACAAAAATATTGTGACAGTGAGCAATTTTTTTGCCATTTAAAACAAATGTATGCTCCTAAGTTCTTTTGGGGTTTTTTGGGGGTTTTTTTGTTTTTTTTTATTGTTATTTTCCATCTAATTCCACCCCTACCCACCACCCCACCACCAGTTTCGGCAACAACTTTGTCAGTAATACCTCACGTTCCACTTACTATGTCATAGATACACAGTAGTTTAGAGTCTCTGACCTAATCTTAAATGTAAAATGGAATTTTAAATACTTAATGTACAACATCATTATTGTAAAAAAAAATATATGCTAATGATAAGAGAACAGAAAAAGCTGTATGAGTGTATCTATGCACGTATCTAATTTATGCCTATATGGTTTGTGAAGACATGTGACCCAGTGGTTAGGGGTATTGGACTTATGATCATAAGGTCACAAGTTTAGTTCCTGGCAATGTGTTGTATCCTTGAGCAAGACACTTTATTTCCACTCAGCTGGCAAAAATGAGTTGTACCTGTTTATCAAGGGGCCAGCCTTGTCACATTCTGTGTCACACTGAATCTTCCTGAGAACTATAATGAGGGTACACATATCCGTGGAGTACTCAGCCACTTGCATGTTAATTTCATAAGCAGGCTGTTCTGTTGACCAGATCAACTGGGACCCCCCCCCCCATTGTTGTAACCCACAGAGTGCCAGAACTGATGATTGAATGAAGGTGCATGGCTTAATGGTTAGGGGTATTCAGCTCATGATCGTAAGGTCATGAGTTCCATTCCCAGGGGTACATTGTATCCTCAAGCAAGACACTTTGTTTCACATGTTCCTTTAACTCAACTGGCTAAAATGAGTTGTACCTGTATTTCAAAGGACCAGCCTTGTCACATTGCGTATCACACTGGAGCTCCCTGAGAACTATGTTAAGGGTACATATTTCTGTGGAGTACTCAACCACTTGTATGTCAATTTCACAAGCAGGCTGTTCTTTTGATCAGATCAACTGGAACCCTTATCATCACAACCAAAGGAGTGCCAGGTTATATGTCTTAAATTTCTTAAATGAGCAGTATGACTTTAACACAAGGCAACTCTTATGGCTTCAATGCTAAGTTGTCATCATCATCATCATCATCATCATCATCATCATCATCATCATCATCAGCTCCCTCTCTCTTCTCTCTCTTTCCCTCTCCTTTCTTTTCCAGCTTGTATGGGTGGCCATGTATCAACTCTGCAGCAAGATACCTATCTCTATCCTTCTATTATACTTAAACCTTTCACCAATTGGCACAACACCCCCCCCTCCCTCAATACCGCTCCCTCTTCCAGTTGATCTGCTGAGTCATTTGGTGACCTCACTGTTGCTGGTGCCAGAGAAAATGCACCGAATACACTCTGAAAAGTGGTTGGTGATAGCAAGGGCATTAAGCTATAGAAACCATGCCAAGACAGTCAACAGAACCTTGTGTAGTATGAAAAACGGATGTTAAATGATGATGATGATGATGATGATGAAGAAGTTCCATGCTGGTCTTGGTTGCATGTTCTCCAGTGTCTACTTTAGTTCTTTCTGCCTCCACTCTCTCTCCTTCAATATATATATATTTATGCATGTATGTATATATATACACATACACACATAGATATTTATATGCATACATATATAGATGATTATGATGATGATAATGACAATGAGGATGACGATGATGATGATGATAAATCATCATCATCATCATCATCATTTAATATCCATGTTCCATGCTCCAGTGTCTGCTTTGGCATGGCTTTTTATGGTTGGATACCCTTCCTAAAGGTGGAGGTGCAATGGCCCAGTGGTTAGGGCAGCGGACTCGCGGTCATAGGATCGCGGTTTCGATTCCCAGACCAGGCGTTGTGAGTGTTTATTGAGCGAAAACACCTAAAGCCCCACGAGGCTCCAGCAGGGGATGGTGGCGAACCCTGCTGTACTCTTCCACCACAACTTTCTCTCGCTCTTACTTCCTGTTTCTGTATTTCAAAGGGTCAGCCTTGTCACACTGTGTCACGCTGAATATCCCCGAGAACTACATTAAGGGTACACGTGTCTGTGGAGTGCTCAGCCACTTGCACGTTAATTTCACGAGCAGGCTGTTCCGTTGACCGGATCAACTGGAACCCTCGACGTCGTAAGCGACGGAGTGCCAACAACAACAACAACAACAACAACAACAACAACAACGGTGACCCACCCAACAACATCATGATGATGATGACAATGAGGATGATGATGAATCATCATCATCATCATTTAATCTCCATGTTCCATGCTCCAGTGTCTGCTTTGGCATGATTTTTTTAGGGTTGGATACCATTCCTAAAAACCAACCAATTTATAGAGTGTACTGGGTGATTTTAACATGGCACCAGCACCAGTGAGGGTGCCAGTCACTGACAAGATAAGATCCGCCTACTGAGTGAGGTGTAGGTTGGAGAAAGAAAATATGATAGAGGGAAATGCCTGGTCATTTAGGAGGGTGTCACAGTAAACATGGAAGTTGTGGGTGTGAATGTGGGTGAAGTCGACTGCAAGGGCAACAACCTGATCTTCCTCAGCTGGGTATGGACAGTGATCATATGTACACACACACACACACACACACATATATATATATATATATATATATATATATATGTATGTATGTATGTATG
>NC_068996.1:39583044-39584976 GCF_001194135.2 Octopus bimaculoides | reverse complement strand
TGAGGCGGCTGAGTTCCTTTTGAGCAGGCCTCATGGAGGCACAAATATATATATATACATATATGTACTTATTTATATATAAGTATAAAGTCATAAATGACAGAGAAATAGTTTGATGAAGTCTTAATTAACAATAAGAAAATTCTAATATCATGACAAATTGGTTCGTAACTTAAAAACATGTAAATAATTTATGTATTGTTACATGTAATAATAAATGAATTACTTATGTTGTGCTTTAGAAGAAGACACATCAGACCGCGCACAATCGCACCGGTGGCAGATACCAGTGACACACAGAAATGGCACCCATGCCGGTGGCACATAAATGCACCCATTACACTCTTGGAGTGGTTGGCATTAGGAAGAGCATCCATCCATAGAAAACCATGCCAAATCAGACTGAAGCCTGGTGCAGCCTTCCAGCGTGCCAGCCCAGTCAAACCGTCCAACCATCCAGCATGAACAAAGGACATTAAATGATGATGATGATGATGATGACATGCATTAAGCGGAGAAGTGGTGACGAGTGACAATTCTGTAAAAAATGATAATAATATTTCTATAAGCTTAAAGTTTATAAGTGATCACTGTGCAATGACTAAAGAAAATAGTCTAATATTGGGGCGCGTAAGCCCTCGTCCCACTTTTTTCTGTTGCAGGTTTCTATAATCCAGCATTAAACTATTTTCTTTAATTAATACATGGTGATTGCTTATAAGCTTTAAGCCTATAATTATTATTATTATTTATAGAATATATATGCATATATATAAGACACAGAATCTCATATACTGCATAAATTGAGCTAATTGCAAAGAAAATTATATTGACAAAACCAACAATTCCCTTTGCCAGCATGCAGGAATCCACAAACAACATATAAGACAAAAAGATTTATGTAAGATTCCACTGACTAAGCACCTGGAAATATGTAGAAACAGCAGGTTCAAGATCTTTCACTTCAACAAATGACCAAAGGATGACGCCAAGTACCAGGAGGCGATGGAACTACATTTTATCAAAAAATTCTTATCTAAACTAAATATATATATATATATAAAAAAGGAAAAAAATCTTTATTAAAAAAAATAGTGTCATAGTTGAACCAAATCAGATTATCACTGGATATTATTAATAATGTTCCCATTATTGTTACTAAAATAACTAGAAAAATTCACTTATGCAACCAACACCAAAACGCATACACACACATGCATACACACACACACACACACGCACACACACACCCTCACACACACACACATACATGCATACACACATGCACACACACACACACACACACACACACACACACATTTAGAAAAACCTTCCAGACTTTTGATGGAGTCTATTTTCTTACAGCTGGATAACATGACAACTGAAAATAAAATACTAAAAGGAAATTGACTTTAGTTATCATTAATTTCAACCATCCCAGAAAAAGAACCATTTCTATAGCTGGGTAGCATGGCAACTGACCAAAAACGTACTGCAATTTTAACCATCATAGATAAAGACCCCTTTCTTCCTGTCTTTCTTTTCTTTCTTCTTGTCTTTCTTTTCTTTCTTTCTTTCTTTCTTTTGTTATTCTCTCTTGCTTTTTCTCTTTTTCTCTTTCGAACCATGCCTCCAAAAATTCACCACACCCACACACTTACAAACGTACATACAAACACAAATACACATATACATACACACATATATACACACACATCTACAGACACACACACACACACACATACACACACACACAGAATAAAAGTACAAAGAACATTCACTTTCCAGTTCAACTCCAGATATTTTAAACTAACTCGTATATATATATAAAAGGCATGAATTTTCTGTAAATAAATCATCCACAATGAATCTCACAGAAAGAGATGAAAGCACTAAATAATTATCTAAAATTCTTACTACCTCCTTTGTTTT
>NC_068996.1:39573726-39574835 GCF_001194135.2 Octopus bimaculoides | reverse complement strand
TATATATATATATATATATATATATATATATATATCGCCATGATAGATCGCTAACCACTACATACATTCTTTATTTCCTCTCCTTGTTTCTTTCTGTGTTCCTTTCTGGTTGAGAGCGTAGGCTCGAAACGTTAAAGACTTTTTCAATTCCCTAGCGTTATACTAATACATCTGTTTGTTTTCTACACCACCTGTCGTTGTCTGTTGCTTTTTTGTGAATTCTCCCTATAAATATATATATATTTGTATTCCTATTGCATGTGTCTATATTTGCGCATGTGTCTCCCTCTATGTTTGTCTATGTTTACTAAGTGCGTGTGTGTGTATGGGGAGTGCTTGTATTATCTGTATTCAGTAGAACACCCTGTACTGATAGGAACTGTACTGTATGTAGATTTAGCCCACAAACAAACTGTAAAGCCAGAAACTTCAGAAAGATGGTCTCTTTGTTTAAGTTGGTGAATCCTTGCCTTCAGATCATCTTTGGTGTTACAAGGAGTTTTGTTGGTCTCTCGCTCAACTGTGTCCAACACATAATAATCAAGGGGATTGCAGTCTGGGGAGTTAGGTGGCCAGATGTTAGGAGTGATGCGGTTGCAGAAATTGTCTGACAGCCTTGATTGGGTTCTCCTATTTGTGTGGCATAGTGCAGAGTTCTGTTGCTAGATATAGGGTCTTCCAGCAGTCACCCTTTTGACACAGGGCAGCACTACCTCATCCAGGCACTTGATGTAAGCCTCTGTGTTGATTCTGAGGCCATATGGGAAGATGAATGGAGCCATAATGTCGCCATCACTATTGAAGACTCCGAAGACCTTTGCAATCACCATTCAATTCATCCAACTCTTTCTGAATCCTCTGCACTATCCTCATATTGACACCCAAATTCTCTGAAATGTTCGTATTGGAGCTTCCTGTGTGAATACCAAGCAGTACATGTCGTTGCCAAATTTCTGGCAGAGTGAATTGCATTATGGTGCTGTTTTTCTCCCAGATAGTGCCCAACTGACCCTACTATACTGTGTAGTCTACAAAATCAAAAACAAACAATGCGCATACGTGAAATTAAAAATATATAATGTCAACAATTTACCCATTGCACCCTGTAC
>NC_068996.1:39566893-39568017 GCF_001194135.2 Octopus bimaculoides | reverse complement strand
TATGTATATATATATAAAGTTAAGCGAGACCATAATCCGAGGCCTCTGCCAGGGGTGCAGCCAGTCCACTTATGCGTACCTTTCCCTCATTGGACACTAAACTCCGTTTGCGAAGACCTGTTGAGGCAAGTGAAATTGAAATCGAACCAAGTTCGACAACTGGCACCCATGCCAACCTCTCCATCATTGGACACTAAACTCTGCTTGCGAAGACCTGTTGGGGCAAGTGAAATCAAATTCAATGACTGGCACCTGTGCCAGTGGAGCGCCAAGAGCACTGTCCAAGCATGATCATTGCCAGAGCAGCTGTCTGGCTTCTGTGCCAGTGACACGTAAATAGCACCATTTGAGCGTGATCGTTACCAGTGTCGCCTTACTGGCTCTTTTGCCGGTGGCCCATGAAAAGACATTCGAGTGTAGTTGTTGCCAGTGCCGCTGGACTGGCTCCTGTGCAGGTGGCACGTAAAATACACCATTTTGAGCGTGGCCATTGCCAGTACCGCCTGACTGACACTCGTGCTGGTGGCACGTAAAAGCACCCACTACAGTCTTGGAGTGGTTGGCGTTAGGAAGGGCATCCAGCTGTAGAAACTCTGCCAAACCAGATTGAAGTTTGGTGTAGCCATCTGGTTCGCCAGTCCTCAGTCAAATCGTCCAACCCATGTCAGCATGGAAGGTGGATGTTAAACAATGATGATGATGATGATGATATATACACACACACACAAACACACATATATATTCATTCATTCTTTTACTTGTTTCAGCCATTTGACTGTGGCCATGCTGAAGCACCGCCTTTTAATTGGAGAAATCAACCTCTGCACTTTTTCTTTATAAACCTGGTGCTTATTCTATCAATCTCTTCTGCTGAACCACTAAGTTACAATGATGTAAACACACTAACATCGGTTGTCAAGCAATGGTGGTGGGGACAAACACAGACATAAACACACACACACATAAACATATACATATATATATATTAAAGTTTAGGAAGGTATAACAATGCACTATAGAACAAAAAATGGACTGTATACCTGTTGTAACTTGGTAAACTATAGTCTGATGATATTTCGGAATTAGAATTCCTTCTTCAGATTTTATATCATCGGACTATAGTT
>NC_068996.1:39563067-39565742 GCF_001194135.2 Octopus bimaculoides | reverse complement strand
AGTGCAGGCATGGCTGTGTGGTAAGAAGGCGGCGGGCTGGCAGAAATGTTAGCACCCCGGCAAAATGCTTAGTGGTATTTCGTCTGCCGTTACATTCTGAGTTCAAATTCCACCGAGGTCGACTTTGCCTTTCATCCTTTCGGGGTTGATTAAATAAGTACCAGTTAGGCACTGGGTGTTGATCTAATTGACTTAATCCCTTTGTCTGTCCTTGTTTGTCCCCTCTGTGTTTAGCCCCTTGTGAGCAATAAAGAAATAAGAAGCTTGCTTTCCAACCACATGGTTCCAGGTTCAGTCCCACTGTGTGAAACCATGGGCAAGTGTCTTCTACTGGGTAGCACATTGTGTTCTTGAGCAAAACACTTCATTTCACATTGCTCCAGTCTCCACTTTCGATCAATGGGGAATGTTGGCCTGTTCATTCAAAGGGTGGCGTCATTCGAAGGCTAAAACAAGGCAAAATGCATTGTGACCAACGATGTGTAACATTTGATAGCTGGGTTGGTCATGTGACATGATCACATGATATATTTATATAAATAACAATGATGTTATTTATGTTCTGTTCACCTAACTTGGAATCTGCTCTTCGGAAATACTATAGAAAGTACCTATACATAAAAAGTACAGGCGCAGGAGTAGCTGTGTGGTAAATAGCTTGCTTACCAACCACATGGTTCCAGGTTTAGTCCCACTGTGTAGTACCTTGAGCAAAGTGTCTTCTACTATAGCCTCGGGCCGACCAAAGCCTTGTGAGTGTATTTGGTAGATGGCAACTGGAAGAAGCCCATCGTATGTGTGTGTGTGTGTGTGTGTGTGTGTGTGTGTGTGTGTGTGTGTGTGTGTTTGTGTTTCTGTGTCTGTGTTTGTCCCCCACTCAACATCGCTTGACAACCAATGCTGGTGTGTTTACGTTCCCGTAACTTAGAGGTTCGGCAAAAGAGACTGCTAGAATAAGTACTAGGCTTACAAAGAATAAGTCTTGGGGTTGATTTGCTCAACTAAAAGGTGGTGCTCCAGCATGGCCTCAGTCAAATGACTGAACCAAGTAAAAGAATAAAAGAATCTGAATTACCAAGAGCAGACATCTTCCCTTAGCTGGGTTGTATTGTTCTCACACACAACAGGAATATTAGATATAAACACCCCTATATGGAATCTTGATATTCAATATTCAAATAATATTGTTGGGGTATGTGGACTATACCAAACTAGCAAGGTGCCTAAATGTAAGTACCTAATTCAACTAAATCTTAATTGTATTTTATATATATATATATTATAGGGCATTGCCAGTACCTCTGGACTGGCTCCTGTGCAGGTGGCACGTAAAAAACACCATTTGAGTGTGGCCGTTGCCAGTACTGCCTAACTGGCCCTTGTGCCGGTGGCACGTAAAAACACCCACTACACTCTCTGAGTGGTTGGAGTTAGGAAGGGCATCCAGCTGTAGAAACTCTGCCAAATTAGATTGGAGCCTGGTGTTGCCTCCTGGTCCACCATTCCTCAGTCAAATCGTCCAACCCATGCTAGCATGGAAAGCGGACGTTAAACGATGATGATGATGATGATGATATGTACCTGTGCCAGAAGGTTTCCCTGACTGGATATGAGTATGTATGACATACCTGCGTGTATGTATGTTTTTCTCATATCAGGCCAATTACCCCATTAGGACAATTACCCCCATAGGATAACCCCCCCCCCACCGACGACATCTACCCCCTAGGACAATTACCCACCTTGGTTAATTACCCACCTTGGTTAATTACCCACTCTCCAATATATTAAGAAGTTGTAAATCATCATCTTTTGTTCTCAGGGGTAATTGTCCTTGGGGAGGGGGTTATTGTGCACGGGGGTGGGGTGGCAAATGTCCCAGACTCATTTATCTGTGTCTATGTATGTATGTAAGCATTTGTAGAAGTAGACATATTCAGACTTGAGGGATCATTGGGTTCTATTTCTTTGTGAGTTCATTTTTTTTTGTTGTGCATATGTATGTGCATGCATGTGTGTGTGTGTGTGTGTGTGTGTTTGTGTGTGCGTATGTGCATGAATGTATGTGTGAATGTGCATGAGTATGTCTGTATGTGTGTATGTGTGTGTGTGTGTGTGAGTGTATACGTGTGTGTGTATACATGTGTGTATATGCATGAATGTATGTGTGAATGTGCATGAGTATGTCTGCATGTGTGTATGTGTGTGTGTTTGTGTGTGTGTGCACTTTGACTGACAGGGGTGGAGGGGACAGGTGTAAAGTGCCTGACCTTTCCTTGCTCGTTTTCTTTTTTTCTTTTTTCCCCATACCCTTTTTTTCTGCATATTCTTTCCAAATTGTTTCCTTATTGTTCTCTCCTTTTTATTTTTATTATTTTTTTGCCATTCAGTTTTTCTTGTTGGCTTCCTCTGTGATTTCACCATCATCATCATCAGCACCAACACCACCACCACCAGCAACACTAACACCATCACCAACACCACCACCACAGCTGCTACAGCCACTATTACCTCCATCACTGCCACATATCCCACGACCACCACCACGACCACCACCACCATCACCACCACTTCCACTACTGTCACCACCACCACCACCTCCACACTGTCACCACCACCACCACCTCCACACTGTCACCACCACTACCACCTCCACACTGTCACCACCACCACCA
>NC_068996.1:39558574-39562593 GCF_001194135.2 Octopus bimaculoides | reverse complement strand
CGTCACCACCATCACTGCTTCCACTGTTGCCACCTCTCTCTTCCTCAGTAACTTCTTCCTGTAATTTCATCATTGTCTGTTGTCATCAGTAGATGTTGGTGTGGAATATCTTCCACCTCCCCCACAAACCCAACCACAGTTCTCTGATTAGGTTATGTTTTAGTTTCCTTCATTTTACCCTTCTCCCTCTCTCTCTCTCTCTCTCTCTCTTTCTCTCTCTCTCTCTCTCATTCTCTCTCTCTCTCTTTCTCTCTCTCTCTTTCTTTTCCTTTTTCTTTACCCTTCTGTTTCTTTTCTTTTTATTATATGTTTAATGTATGCATTTATCTATTCACTACAACCAACAGGAACCTACAGCTATCCCTAAAAACCAGATCAAATATGCACACACCGGCATGTGTGTGTGTGCGCGCGTGTGCGTATGTTCGCATGTATGTGTGTGAAAGTGTGAGTGAGTGCGTGCATGTGTGTGCTTGTGTATGTATGCTTGTGTGTATGTGTGTGCCTGTGTATGTATGTCTGTGTGTGTCAAAGTGTGTGTGTGCATGCATGTGTGTGTATATGTGTGCTTGTGTATACATGTGAACATATGTGTGTGTGTGTGTGAAAGTGTGTATGTATGTGAAAGACTGTGTGGCTGAGAACTTGTGTGTGTGTGTGTGCGTCTATGTATATGTGTGTGTGTATCTGTGTGTATGTATTATTTTTGTGTATATGTGTATGTGTATGACTGTGAGTGTGTGTGTGTAGCATTTTTAATTGGTTGATGAGTAATGGTGACGGTTATGAATGAAGGCTTCCTTGTGAGTTCTGACTTTACCGTTTCTGGTTCCATTGTAGAGATGCAAATGTTAATTCTGAAACATAACTCAGGTTGAAATACATGTTTTATTCATGGTAATAATTATTTTTGAATGCAACAGAAAATTCTTACAAGTTATTCCAATGATTTTCAACAGACTTCAGTAACTATATATATATATATATATATATATATATATATATATATATATATATATATATATATATACATATATACATATATATACATATATATATATGTATGTATATATATGTATATATATGTGTGTATATATATATATATGTATGTATATATATATGTGTGTATATGTGTATATATATATATGTGTATATGGTGGGGGGACAAACAGACACAAGCACACACACACACACACACACACAAATGTATATACATATATACATGCATACATACCAACATACATATACATATATACATACATACGCATACATATTTATATATATATACACATATATACATATATATATATATATATGTGTGAGATCGAAACTGAACCAAATTCGATGACTGACACCCGTTCCAGTGGATCGCTAACAGCACCATCCAAGCGGGATCACTGCCAGAGCAGCGGTCTCACTTCTGTGCCAGTGGCATGTAAAAAGCACCATTTGAGCGCAATCGTTTCCAGTTTTACCTTACTGGCACTTGTGCTGGTGGCATGTGAACAAAACATTGGACTGATTCCTGTGCAGGTGGCACGTAAGAAAACACCATTTGAGCGTGGCCGTTGCCAGTACCGCCTGACTGGCCTTCGTGCCGGTGGCATGTAAAAGCACCCATTACACTCTCTAAGTGGTTGGCGTTAGGAAGGGCATCCAGCTGTAGAAACATTACCAGATCATATTGGAGTCTGGTGTAGCCATCTGGTTTGCCAGTCCCCAGTCAAATCGTCCCACCCATGCTAGCATGGAAAGCAGACATTAAATGATGATGATGATGATGATATACATATATGTATATATATATAATAAATGCAAAAAAAGAGGAACAAACACAAAAAAATAACAACACGAGGACGTGGTACAAGTAAAGGATTAGCAGATGCTCAGGGAAGGAAAGCAAGGTGGTTTAATGTTTCGAGCAAAGCTCTTCTTCAGAAACAGAGGAAAGTCCAATAGAAAAGGAAGACAGAGGGGGAAAGAAAATGAAAATCGCTAACAATTCACATGTGGTTACATTTTGAAATATATATATATATATGCATGTATGTATCTTTTAGATTTGTTTCTAGGAAACATTTTGAATATGCAAATACAGCTTCTATTCCATTATGCAGCCCAGCATCATTAGACTGTGGTCAACAGACAGGCTTCTTTCAGTTTCCATCAACCAAATCCACTCACATCGCTGTGGTTGACCCAGGGTTATATAAGAAGACACTTGTCCAAGATGCCATTCCGTGGGACTGAACCCAGAGTCATGTGGTTGGGAAATAAGTTTCTTATTACACTGCTACACCTGCACATAAAGTTCATTATTTTAAAAGCAAAATTTTAATCAAACTATTTTGTTTTTATCGTATGTCATTCTGCCAAATGCCAAATAAAAAAAAAAAGCAACTGTCATTCATTTCATCGTGGAATTTTTAATGCAACTTATAACAAATCATCATTGAGTCTTCCTTTTTACAAAAAAAAAAAAGAGAAAAAAATAAGAAAGAAAAAAGAACAAATGCTCTTTGGATACTTTATGTTTCAAACATCAAATTTTCAGAATCTGTAAGAAATTGTGTTGTGCTTTTTTTAAATCCCTTTTCTTAAAACAATATGAAATGTATTTTTGTTTAAATAAAAAAAAACACACAAAAAAAAAAGCAATAATAAGTGCATTGTTATGTTAATTACATGGATATAGAACAAAAATATCATGTAATAGCTGTATTATTTTTGATAATGAAAGTAACAGGTATTCAAAGATAGCATTAGTATTGTAATAGTTTACACATTCTGAAAATTTAGAATGCTGCTGTTTCGATTTATTAAGGATGAAAATGCAATTACAAATGCAAACAAAATATATTAATATTTATTACACTGCAAAGACAAATAAAATATATTTATATACGTACACACAAGAAATGTCCTTTTTATATTCATAAATGCATATATATTAAAGAAGGAATAAAAAGGAAAAAAAAGGAAAAGAAAGTAGCAGTGAATCCCTTAACTTGAAATCTGTTTGAATCTGATTGAAATAAATAAAAAGCAAAACAGATAAATAAATATGCAAAAATTGTAGATTCTGATTCTGTCATGTTTAACAGAGTTTTTACCGGAAACCATTTGTCAAAGAAAAAAAAGAAGAAAGGTAAATAAAAAAAAAAAAATTTTTTTTTAAATTTATGTAAAAATTTAGAATGGGGTGTTTCAAAAACTCCTCGGTTAAAACTAATAAATACTAAATTAGCTGATATACAAATTTAAACACGTGAAATGAAATACATTAATATTATTCTCCATACTGTGTGGCACCTTGGGCAAGTGTCTTCTACTATAGCTTTGGGCCAACCTGAGCCATGTGAGTGGATTTGATAGACGGAAACTGAAAGAAGCGGTGAGCTGGCAGAATTGTTAGCATGCCGGGCGAAATGCTTAGCAGTATTTCGACTGCCGTTACGTTCTGAGTTCAAATTCTGCTGAGGTCGACTTTACCTTTCATCCTTTTGGGGTCAATAAATTAAGTACCAGTTATGCACTGGAGTTGATGTAATCAACTTAATCTCTTTGTCTGTCCTTGTTTATCCCCTCTATGTTTAGCCCCTTGTGGGTAATAAAGAAATAAGAAACTGTGTAGAAGCCCATTGTATGTATGTGTGTGTGTGCGTGCACATGCATTTCTTTCCCAATCTCATAGTTCAGGATTCAGTCCCAGTGCATGGCACCTTGGGCAAGTGTCTTCTACTATAACCTTGGGCCAATCAGAGACTTGTGAGTGAATTTGGTAGATGGAAATTGAAAGAAACCCACTAAGCTTGCTTCCCACACATGGATCTGGGTTCAGTCCCACTGCATGGCACCTTGTCTTCAACTATAGCCTTGGACTGATCAAAACCTTGTGAGTGGATTTGGTAGACGGAAACTGAAAGAAGCCCATCGTATATATGTATGTGTGTGTATGTATGTGTGTGTGTGCACATGTGTGAGTGTGAGTGTGTAGGTTTGTCAACCGCCCCCCCCCC
>NC_068996.1:39555534-39558564 GCF_001194135.2 Octopus bimaculoides | reverse complement strand
TTAGCAGTTTGGCAAAGGAAGCTGATAGAATAAGTACTAGGCTTACAAAGAATAAGTCCTGGGTTCGAATTGTTCGACTAAAGGTGGTGTTCCAGCATGGCCACAGTCAAATGACTGAATCAAATTAAAGAGTAAAAGAGAATGTGTGTGTGTGTGTGTGTGTGTGTGTGTATGTGTGTGTGTATGTGTGTGTGTGCGCGTGTGTTTTCCCCCTGCCCCCTTTGTTTGATACCTGATGTTGGTGTGTTTACATCTCTGGAAAAAGAGACCAAAAGAATAAGTTACTAGGTTTACAAAGAACAAGTCCTGGGGTTGATTTCTTCAACTAAAATCCTTTCATGTTGTGCTCCAGCATGGCCGCAGTCGAATGACTGAAACAAGTGAAAGAGTAAAAGAATATCCCAAGAGTAATGGTTTCAAATTTTAGTGCAAAGTCAGCAATTTTAGGGGAGGGGATAAGTCAATAACATTGACCTCAGTGCATAACTGGTACTTACTTTATCAGCCCTGAAAGGATGAAAGGCAAAGTCGACCTCAGCGGAAATTGAAATCAGAGCATAAAGATGGACGAAATGCTACTTAGCAACATTTTGTACTGCTTGCTAAAGATTCTTTCAGCTCGTCCCCTTATTTATCCCTTGAAAATCGCTTTCAAATTTCGGCACAAGGCCAGCAATTTTGGGGGAGGGAGGGGGCACGTTACATTGACCCCAGTCTTTGATGGAGAAAATGCTGCAAAACATTTTGCACAAGGCACAAGGCCGAAAATTCTAATCTAGGCACAAGGCTGAGAATTTTTGGAAAGGGAGCCAGATTAGATCAACCCCAGTATGCAACTGGTACTTAATTTATCGACCCCGAAAGGATGAAAGGTAAAGTTCACCTCAGTGGAATTTGAACTGTGAATGTAAAGAGAGACGAAATACTGCTAAGCTTGTTTTGCCTGGTTTGCTGAAGATTCTGCAAGTTCACGTCTTGGAGATCAAGCTAATAATATTAACTGTGAATGTCTCTGATTTTTGGTTTTGAATTCTTTATTAAGTCTACATAACTTCAGTTCATCTTGAGTGGCAGATATCAAGTCATCTGGAAATTTGTGGAACAACTGTAACTAACTGAAGAAACTATAACTAGCGTGTCAGTCTGCAACAGTCTATATGCTAATAGATATAGGCACAAGGCACGAAATTTTTTTTGGGGGGGGGGCATTCGATTAGATCGACCTCAGTATATGACTGGTACTTAATTTATTGATCCCGAAAGGATGAAAAGCAAAGTCAACACTGGCAGAATTTGAACTCAGAACATAATGACAAATGGAATACCACTAAGCATTTTGCCCGGTGTGCTAAAGATTCTGCCAGCTCTCCTTATGTATCCCTTGAATAATAAACATACTTACTCTTTTACTCTTTTACTTGTTTCAGTCATTTGACTGTGGCCATGCAGGAGCACCGCCTTTAGTCAAGCCAATCGACCCCAGGACTCATTCTATTGGTCTCTTTTGCCGGGGACATAAACACACCAGCATCAGTTGTCAAGCGATGCTGAGGGGACAAACACAGACACACATACGACAGGTTTCTTTCAGTTTTCGTCTACCAAATCCACTCACAAGGCTTTGGTTGGCCTGAGACTATAGTAGAAGACACTTGCCCAAGGTGCCACGCAGTGGGACTGAATCCGGAGCCATGTGGTTGGTAAGCAAGCTACTTACCACACAGCCACTCCTATGCCTATACTTAATAAAAATATTTTTATTAAAATTCTACAGTAAAGAGTGGCTGTGTGGTAAGAAGCTCGCTTCCCAACAACATGGTTCCAGGTTCAGTCTGACTATGTTGCACCTTGGGAAAGTGTCTTAGACTGGATTTGGCAGACGGAAACTGAAAGCAGAACTGTTTGTATGTGTGTCTGTGTTTGTCCCTGATCCATCACTTTGACAACTGATGCTGGTGTGTTTACGTCCCCCGTAACTTAGCGGTTCGGCAAAAGAGACTTACAGAATAAAAAGAACTAGGCTTACAAAGAATAAATCCTGGGGTCGATTTATTCGACTAAAGACGGTGCTCCAGCATGGCTGCAGTCAAATGCCTCAAACAAGTAAAAGAATAAAAGAATAAAGATGAATTCTAGGTTTTCCATATAATTTGCATGTGCCTTACCAGTTTCTGTTCATTTTTATAGGCAATTATACATCATAAAAATGAACACTTTGAAAATTAATGGGTTGAAATTGTAACCTACTTGAATTATAATAATTATTAGCCATATCGCAGTTCACTTCTCATGGTCTATTATTTAAGCTTATGTCAATTCCTCCATGATGTTGTTTTGCATTTATAATCAAATAAGTATATAAAAATTATAAAAAATAATAAAGAAAAAATATACACAGTACACTAGTGTTTCTACTTCATGGATTTTCACCTATTGCCAAGGGTTTGCAACATAATACCTGCCATGGTAAAGGCAGTGCAATGTATGTGTGTGTATATATATATATATATATATATATATATATATATATATACAGATAGATAGATAGATAGATAGATAGATACACACACACGCACACATTTGTATATACAGACATATAATATATATATATATATACATATATACATATATGTATATACATATACACATATATATATACATGTATTTATATCATCATCGTTTCATTTAACGTCCGCTTTCCATGCTGGCATGGGTTGGATGGTTTGACTGGGGACTGGTGAGCTAGATGACTGCACCAGGCTCCAATCTGATCTGGCAGTTTCTACAGCTGGATTCCCTTCCTAACGACAACCACTCCGAGAGTGTAGTGGGTGTTTTTACATGCCACCGGCACGAGGGCCAGTCCTGCTGTACTGGCAACGCCCACGCTCAAATGGTGTTTTTATGTGTCACCTGCACAGGAGCCAGTCCAGTGACACTGGCAACACCTTCGCTCAGATGTTGTTTTCCACGTACCACCGGCACAAATGCCAGTAAGGTGACGTTGATATATATATATATATATATATA
>NC_068996.1:39554330-39555322 GCF_001194135.2 Octopus bimaculoides | reverse complement strand
TGTCGTGTTTCGATAAATATCGTTTTTACCTTTGTTAAATGACTTTATATCATTGTTTGAAAAAAATATGTATTTTTATATTATTCAATTGATTTTGAATGATAATTTTAGTCGATACTTTTTTAACACTAAATTAATTAGTAGTAAGTGTATCATCTTAGCCTAAACTAAGACTTCAATTTGATTAGGGTTGAATTTTTTCCATTAATACTGTTTAATATTTCTTTTTATTTTATGGGATAAATAACTAGTCTTTTTATTTAATTTCTTTGATTATACAATATTGTTAATTGTTTTATTATGACTTACGTTATATAAAGTTTAATCTTTCATTCATAATAAAATTTTCATTCATGTTTTTTCTTTACGCTATATTTTCACGAGACATCTAAGATCTTTTAGTTTAAACTATTGCATCGTTTAGATATTTGCTACTTCTATCTTTATTATTTTAACCTAAATTTTCGTTCAAATTGTATTTTAAACGAAAAATTCGTTAAAGTTGGTTTTTGCATATAATATTCCTGTCAGTTTATATTATAATGGACGTAGGGTTGATTATGGAACGTTTATAATTTTGATATTTTTAATGATATTTTTCTAACTTAATATAATAAGTATTTTATATACATTCATTTGTTATTTATTGTTGGTTGATATATACATTCTTTTATTATTATTATTGTTGTATTTTGACCTAAAGATTAGCTAAATTTTTCAATAGAATTTATTTTTGATAGTTTTAATCGATCTAAATATTCTTTCTATTTGAAAATTGGCTATGAAACACGTGTAGTCGTTTTATTATCTTTATCTTATGATATTTACTTTGTATTATATTATACTCATTTATTGTGCTTTTACTTATTAATTTTTCTATATGTTAGTGGATTTTCGTTGATGAGTTCATGAACCTTAAACTATATATATATATATATATACACACACACACATACACACACACACGCAATACTCATACACAAACTCACACA
>NC_068996.1:39552355-39554320 GCF_001194135.2 Octopus bimaculoides | reverse complement strand
ATATATATATATATATATATATATATATATATATATATATATATATATATATATATATACACACACACACATATATATATATATATACTTGTAATCCCATATATATATACACACGGTAATTCCTCACCAATGTTTTGGTGTTCTGCTATCTCAATGTTAATGAAACTTGTGCCCATGGTAGATTATGGTATATTTCACAATATACATTAGTTTTAATATCTGGTTGACTCTCCCTTTAGCATCAATTACCGCTTGTATAATGTACTGTACATATGCAACCAATTATGAGTAAGACCAACGTCCAAAATTAACTTATGTTTCCTTGATTATTTCAGAGTTTTATGCTAAAATACGTTTAGATACAGTTAATAAACAGTAAAATGCCTAAAACAAGGGAGTTGAGTGAGTGTGAGTGAGGTCAAATCATAGCTCATCATGAAGATGGAATGTCTCTAAGGCAACTTGCTCAGAAGATGAAATGTTCTCGATGTGCGGTGCAAACGACTCTCAAGCACTTCAGAGAGACAAAAGATGTGAAGACGATACAAGGGACAGGTAGAAAAAAAGTTACATCACCTCGTGATTACAGATCCATCATCCATCAGCCAATCAGAAACAGGAAAAAAAAAAAACATTGTCGGAGCTCTGTGCGAACTTCAGCAAGGCAAGTACTTCACAAATATTAACCAGAACTGCTAGAAGAAGGCTTGTAGAGTATGGTCTGAAAGGCTGTAAAGCCAGGAAGAAGCCATGGGTTTCTGAAAAACGTCTTTGGTGGGCCAAAAATCACTCAAATTGGACCAGTGAGCAATGGTCAAAAGTCATATGGCCTGATGAAAGTAACTATGTGGTAAGATAGTACATGTATTCACTCAACATATAAACTTAATGTAACTGGTTTGTTGCCCAAAATATATAAAAATGTATCCAACATGTAGCTAATTTTTTACATGAAGCTAAGTTTTTACCCAGGTTTTCAGTACAACTGGTGCAACTTTTGTGTCTCACAGAGTTGGGGAAGCATTTAAGGCTGAAAGTCTGGTACCAACCGTAAAACATGGCGGTGGTTCTATCATGTGATCAGCCTGCAAGTCTGCCATAGGACCCAGAGAAATGTTTTTATGTTAGGGAAGGATGAATTCAGCTACCTATGTTTCTATGTTATTGGATGTTTTAGAGCCATCAATTGCTAAATTGCATAAAGGAGTGTCAAAAAACATTGTTATCTTTCAACAGGACAACGCTCCATGTCATACAGTAAAGAATACTCATCCATGGTTTGAGACAAAGGGTATTGTTCCCATGGACTGGCCAGCCCAAAGTCCCGATCTAAATCTGATCGAACACCTATGGGGAACTCTCGGTGAAGCTATCAGGAATACAACAATTAAAAATAAAGAGCATTTGTCTCAAAAGTTGAGAAGAGAACAGAGTAAAATTGCACCGAACATCAGCAAGAAACTAGCTGATTCAATGCCTAACCATATAAAAGCAGTAACTGGTGCTAAAGGAGGGTCAACCAGATATCAAAACTTATGTACATTGTAAAATATGCCATAATCTACCATGTGCATGAGTTTCTAACATTGAGATAGCAGAACCCCAAAACATTGGGGTGGCCTAATACTTTTAGCCAAGGCTGTTGTGTGTGTATATATATATATATATATATATACACATGATATTCCTCTGGATTACAAATTTAATTTATTTCCGCAGGAAGAGCCATTCTAACAATGCGTCCTGCCCTAACTCTTCGAAACGCTTAGTTTTAGAATGGTGGCAGCTGATGAAGGAAATGTTCTCTATGTGGCCTGTGTGTTTTCTGTGCTCTGTTTATGGTCTGTTTTTCATTTTGTCCACGTTTTTTTGTGACGTCCTGTACCCAGATATGCATCTATAAATACATGTAGATGTAGGTATGTACATACATGTATGTATATATGCATATACTCACATATTATT
>NC_068996.1:39550550-39551627 GCF_001194135.2 Octopus bimaculoides | reverse complement strand
ATATATATATATATATATATATATATATGCATACACACAAACACACACATGCACATACATACACACACACACACACACACACACACACACACACACACATATATATACGTACAGTAATCCCTTGCCTTATCGCATTATTGCAGTTTATTATTTAATCTTACGTGATTACCTCTGTGGTGTTGTTTTGCATTGATAATAAAATAGATATATGCAAATCATAGAAATAATTTTTTAAAATATACATTACAGCACTGTTTCTACTCTGCAGATTTCCACCTATCATGGCAGGTTTTGGAACATAATACCTGTGATAATCCAGGGATTACTGTATTAAAAATTATTTTTGATTCGTTACAGTTCACATTTAATAGATTAACCTGTTCCATTATTACATTTCTGTAGAAGTACATTGGTTTTGCACCAATTAATTTTGAAATTAAGGAGAATTTAGTAAGATTACTTCGTTATTATATTAAACTGGTCCCTGAAACCCTAAATCAGTCTGAAGTTTTTTTGGGGGTGGAAAGTTTTAATTTAGATCACTTTAAAATGGAAATTTTGTATCATATAAGCACAGGTGTGACTGTGTGGTAAGAAGCTTGCTTCTCAACCACATGCTTCCAGGTTCATACCCACTGTGTGGCATCTTAGGCAAGTGTCTTCAACTATAGCTTCAGGCAGACCAAAGCCTTCTGAGTGGATTTGGTAAAGAGGGAATGAAAGAAACCTGTTACATATATGTGTGTGTGTGTGTTTGTGTTCTACGCTTGTTCCCCAACATCAGTTGACAACCAATGTTGGTTTGTTTACCTCCCTGTAGTTGGTGGTTGGGCAAAGGAGACTGATAGAAAGAATACCAGACTTGAAGAAAGAAGTATTGGGTTCAATTCTTTCGACTGGTGGCTGAAACAACCACTTGGTTCTGGGTTTAGTCCTTCTACATACTAACTTGGACAAGTGCTTTCAATTATAGCGCCGGGCCAACCAATGTCTTGAGAGTGGATTTGGTAGATAGAAACTGGAAGAAGAAGCCCTTCAAATGTGTGTGTGTGTGTGTGTGTGTGTGTGTGTGTGTGT
>NC_068996.1:39548298-39550389 GCF_001194135.2 Octopus bimaculoides | reverse complement strand
ATGTGTGTGTGTGTGTGTGTGTGTGTGTGTGTGTGTGTGTGTGTGCGTGTGTGTGTGTGTGTGCTTGTGTATTCTAGATATTGTGTTGATAGTTGTAAATGAGTGGAGTCTTGGACATTTACCCTCACTCCATGGAAATAACCCCCCTCCCTAAGGACAATTACCCCTGAGGACAACAGATGATGATTTAAAACTTCTTAATATATTAGAGAGTGGGTAATTAACCAAGTGGGGTAATTGTCCTGGGGGTAGTTGTCGTCAGGGGTAATTGTCTATACATACATGCACATATACATGCACAAACACACATGTATACACATACATACATACATACATTACATACATGGACACAAATGTTAGTCTCTTCAATAATTCCACGTGCGTGCTTAGGAAAGGCATGAAAGCCACATATATACATACATTTCTCCTTAAACCTAAATTGTCCAAGGTGGGGTAATTGTCCTGATACGAATGAGTGCCACCATCACACAAACATGGTACCCCAAACAGGGTACCTCAGTCTTCTCTGAAAAGATGTCAGGCCAAAGGAAAATATTAGATTACTCGGAAACAGGTAAAGACTGAAGAAGAGAAGGACATTTAGCCATAGAAAATCTGCTTTAATGAATTCCATCTAACCCATGGAACAGTGGAAGAATGAATGTTTAAAGTGGCTAAGATGAAGATAACGACGATGACGACCACGATGATGATGATGATGATGATGATGATGATGATGATGGTAATGATGATGATGACAATGATGATGACGATGATGATGAAGATGATGATGATGATGATGATGATGGTAATGATGATGATGACAATGATGGTGACAACGATGATTCTAATGCAACCCAAACAGAGAAGGAGAAAGGTGTGCCTGTTAACAAGCATCCAACAAAAATGGAATGAATTTGCCACATTGACACTGCTATATAATCCAATTTGATTAATGTAATTTGTTTAATTAAAAGTCTATTGAATTTCGGAAGTTTTCCAAGTATTGGACCAACCTTATTCATTTAGCATACAGATCCCTCTGTCAACTGTAAAATTTATTTATTCACGTTGTTTTGTATTAACTATGCATTGTCCCATAGCTTCAAGATTTCAGTGATATGATTGTTTAGTTTCAGAATGACATTGTAGGGTAAAAGTGAGAGGCCAGATCTGGCCAGCTTGAACATAAGACAAGTAGAATATTTAAACCAGATTTGATTAGTTTAAGTATCAAGTATTAAACACCCAGTCATTTAAAAAGGTTCTAGGTTAGTATAGTAACTATTGGAACAAATCATGTGTAGAATTACCAAATTGGAATTGGTAGATTGCAAGCGTTTAATTTGAGGAGGCAAATGGCTCAGTGGTTAGAGTGTTGGATTCATGAAAGTAAGATTATGGTTTCGATTCCTGGATTGGGTGATACGTTGCGTTCATTTCATGTTACTCCAGTCCACTCAGCTGGTAAAAATGAATAATCCTGCAGTAGGGGAATATACACATCGGAGAAACTAGGAAACTCTTTACAGAATAATGTGAACTAACGAAACATCTAATTTGGATTCTATCAGGTGGTGGAACCTTGGTTCAAGAATTCTAGGGTTTTGAGGAGAGTGGAACCACCTCTCAGCCATTATTGTTTTCAGGTCTACTCTTCCCCAGGGTAGTAACACCTGAGTCTAAGTTATGGGTTAATTAGCATGGTGAAGGTGCATGACTCAGTAATTAGAGTGTCGGGCTTACAATCATGAGGTAGTGAGCTCAATTCCCAGACTGGGCTCCGTGTTGTGTTCTTGAGCAAGACACTTTATTTCACATTGTTCCAGTTCACTCAGCTGTAGAAATGAATTTCAACATTATTGGTGCCAAACTGTATCGACCTTTGCCCTTCCCTGGATAACATCGATGGCTTGGAGAGGGGAGGCTGGAGAGGGCTTCCATAAACAACCTTGCCCAGACTTTCCATGTGTAATTCCATGGTCATTCATGACTGAAGGGGGTCTTTACCTTTTACCCAGGGAAGAAATTCCAAGTACAAACCCTCATTGCTTTTTGAGTGTCTTAGGAAAGGATAGAGACCAGGGAAGT
>NC_068996.1:39544600-39547787 GCF_001194135.2 Octopus bimaculoides | reverse complement strand
TATTTACAGTGGAATTCAGTTCACGCTTGGAGGGAATTCGGTAGCTCGTCGCCCTCGGTTACTGAGACACCTTCTGAATAATTTCCGTGGTTATTTGTGAAGCTCTGGTGCTGACATGTGAGAGAGCTCTGTTGGACGTCTTGGCTCGACAGAGATCAGTCAACAAAGAGACTGAGAAAAGGCGCCAAAGCTGGGTGTCGAACTCTACGCATGCGCATGAGACTCTTCCTGTATTCCTTCCGGAACTAGTCCCTGCGCATGCGTGGATAAAACTCCGGACATTGAACATATAACAGTCGTCTGCTATAAGATGTCAATACACTACCATCAGTGTGATTATAGATCAATATTCATCGCCCAGTTGCACAAAGCTGCAAATTTTTGTGGAGATTACAGTTGATTAGACTGCAACCATTTTAGCTCACTGAGCCACTGTGATTAAATCCTCAAGTCTAAAGAGTAGAATTGGTCTGCGTGTACTGATTCTCTAAAACTACATAAGTGCAAGCAGGAAGAGAGTATCATTGAAAAGCTGCTTTTCTAATGTGACGACAGAATTGTCTTAATAATTAGTGGAACTCTGCCCTACATTAAATATGACTTTTGTATAGAGTAACAAAAAAATTCTTGCTCATTCTTACAAACATAACATCCAAAGAACTTTACACACACACACACACACATATCCATACACACATTCGCTCACACATGCATACACACACATGCATACACTAGCGTAGCTAGTGGGGCGGTAGGGGCGACACTTTTAAAGGGGTGGACCTTAGGGTCTGCTGCAGTTCAATATGTGTTTCTTTTTTATGGGATCCTGGGGTGGTAAACGGAAGTGCCGCTCCGTGTGGCACACACTCTAGTTACGCTAGTACACGCATACATGATGCACATACATACATACACATACATACATACATGTACACAAATGTTAGTCTTTTCAATAATTCCACGTGTCGCTTAGGAAAGGCATGAAAGCCACATATATACATACATTTCTCCTTAAACCTAAAGTCTCTCTGAAGAAAACCTGAATAAACATTTGTCCCTCTGTAAGTATGAATATTTATTTATCTCGATCAGAATATGTCAACAATTCACACACATCTGTATGCATGTGTATACGTATATACGTGTTCAGGGGACGAGAGATAGAAAGAAAAAGTGAGAGAGAGAAACGAGAGAGAGAACAACGAGACAGGGAGAAAAGCACGTGAAAGAGAGAGAGATAGAGACTGTGTTCCTATTACTACATTAATGTGCAGGAGTGTGTAACAGAGGAAGGGAGAGAGAAAGAGAGGGACAAAAGAGACAGAAGGTGTTGGTGTGTATGTATATCACACTGTGTGAGTGGGAGGGAGAGAGAAAGTGAGAGATAGAGAGAGAGAGTGACAAAGACTGCTTATGAATGTAAATGTGGTAAAGAGTGAGAGAGAGAAAGAGAGAAAGGGTGAGCGTGGGAGAATAGGGAGAACGTGTGTGTGCGTATGCGTATGCGAGTGTGGGTATGTGTGTTTATCAATGTAGATGTGTGACAGACACAGAAAGTGTCTTTGTATGTGTATGTATGAGTTATATGATAGAAATAGATAGATAGATAGATAAAGAGACAGACAGACAGAATCTGTGTGTGTGTGTTTCTGTGTGATACAGATAGTGTGTGTTTAAGTGTGTATGCATGAGGAAGACGAGAGGAGAGGGAAGAAGAGAAGGAGAGGGGAGAAAGAGAAGTGTGTGTGTGTATGGGTATCATTGTATATGTGAGAGAGACATGAAAACAGTTTATGTCTTTGCATGCACATGAAAGAGAGAGAGAGAGAGTGTATATTACTATGTATACGTGAGAAACAGAAACACTATGTATGTGTACGTTAGAGAGAGAGACAGACAGAAAGATAGAGGAAAAGAAAAGAGAGAGGGAGAGAGATAGAAAGAGGAAGAGAGAGACAGAGAGAAGAGAAAAGAGAGACACAGAGAGAAGAGAAAAGAGACAGAGAGAAGAAAGAGAAAAGATGAGAGAGACAGAGAGAAGAGGGAGACAGAAAGAGGGAGAGAGAGGAGGAGAGGAAGAGAGAAGGAGAGAGGAAGCGAGAGAGGAGAGAGGAAGGGAGAGAGGGGAGAGAAAGGAAGAAGGGGAGAGACAGAGAGAAGAAGAGAGAGGAAGAGAGACAAATAGAGGAAGAGAGAAGAAAAGAAAGAGGAAAAGAGAGAGAGAAGAAGAAATAGGAAGAAAGAGAGGAAAGGAGAAAGAAAGAGTAATCAACATTTTTTTTTCACTTTTACTCATGCACAGCGCCAAAGTCTTTTCAGTTACAAATTATTCTGGTCATTGACTCATTTTTAGCGATCTTACTAGCTTAATGTGATAAGATTGTTTGTACACTTAACCTCTAATATTCTGAACCATATGTTAAAGGCTTACATTTAAACTAAAATTAAAAAACTGCGTGCTAAATATGTAACGGCCATCTGTCAACAACCGCATCATGTCCACACACACTTACACACGTATATACACCTACGTACATGCACATACAGTGTATACATATATATTACTGTGTATAAAAAGCCAACATGACCAGGGAGATAAAGCACGTGAGTATGTATGGTCGAGAGTTTATTTGCAAATGCGTAAGAAGCAGGTAGGCAGATAAGATAAGTGAATTGGATGTGAGTTCGTTCCTTAGGCTAATTAAGGTTTTACGAATCTTTTCTGTTGCTGTAACAGTTTTCGAAATTTTAAAATGAAGTGTAAATTTTCACATCTTTGGTGTAATTTTTTCACAGTGATTCTGATGTCGTTACTCGTTTGTTCCAAGAAAATTTTGGTAAAATGTTACAGAGGTTTAAAGTTTGATTGTTTTTACCCAATCGCAAAAGAGAATTTGGAAGTTGTCTGGTAAAACATTACGACAAACTTTAGCAAAAGGAATGCTTTATATTATTACGAAAACGGAAGTTGAAAGAAGTTTTGAAGTCTTGAATAAGTTTAAATGAATAAAGTCATATGAAACGTTGGAACAGACAATAGAAAAAGGGGGAAATGATCTTCCATGAAAATTTGGGGCGGGATGGGGCAAAAAATTACAAAACCAAACTACTTTAAGTTACGAAAAACTACAAACTGTACATTAAAAAAAATGGCTGTGTCATAAGAAGCTTGTTTCCAAACTTCATG
>NC_068996.1:39543042-39544264 GCF_001194135.2 Octopus bimaculoides | reverse complement strand
AATAAATAGAATAAAAGTAATATTATAGTTTAGTTCAGTGGTTCCCAAACTTTTCGGGCTGCCGCCCCCTTGACACTCAGGCCATATTCCCAGCGCCCCCACCCCAACTAACCATCACAAACGTAGACCTCTTTCTAAAGCAAATTCAAAGCAACTGTATTTCACAAATAAAACTTAACCTAATGAACCCATTATTTTGTTGTTTTTACATGAATCACTACCCCATTATCGCCCCACTTTTCTTCAACGCCCCCTTGGAACTTTCCACTGCCCCCAGGAGAGAGGGGCAATACCACCCACTTTGGGAACCATTGGTTTAGTTCATGTAAACAATTAATACATTTTTTGTAACGAAAATTCAAAAATAAAAGTTTAAGATACACTTTTGGAGTTTCTCAAACAGATTACAATTTTCGTATCTCCTGCGTCACCATAACTCACAGAGATGCGAGTCAGCCATAGGACAATGGGTTTCTGCGGCATCGCTTAATTTCTTTGTTTTACACAGACCCATGTGCTTTCCACTTGTTGCGTTTGGGTACCATCTTTGGAGTTAATAAACTCGACGCTCTTGTTCACTTTTCTATGTCGAAAATTCATAGCCGTCAATTTCAGGAATGTGGGAGTAGGTTCTCCACAAGTCACTGAAAATTATTGTTCCTGGAAAAAATCAACTGACATATGCATTCCTCTACTGCAGGGGTCACCAAACTTTTTCCACGGCGGGCCAGATAACTGAGAGAATGACAAGCGAGGGCTGCATAACCATTTTGTTCAATACAATACAGTGAATACACAAAAAAATAATAAAGACAACAAGCATATTTATTTACCAAAAAATTATCAAAGAAAGCGACGTTAGCAATAAGATAAGTGGCAGAGGTGAAGAATACGCACACCACCCGTTTCCGGTGTAACCCTAAACACCGAGTGTGCATATTCTTTACCTTCGCCAAATAAGTTATATCACACCATTGCGCACATATCCGAATCTCACAAACTAAGCAGCAAAAAAAAGAGGTTAGTGAGATTTGTGAAACTGGTGTTTGGCTTTTAAGGTATCATCAATATTTGCTTTGGAATTGCTGCATCCATTTTTGCACAATGATGCTGATGTCGTTACTCATTTGTTCCAGAAAAAAATTTGGTAAAATGTTACAGAGGTTTAAAGTTTGATTGTTTTTACCCAATCGCAAAAGAGAATTTGGAAGTTGTCTAGTAA
>NC_068996.1:39538994-39542649 GCF_001194135.2 Octopus bimaculoides | reverse complement strand
AAAATCCCTAGTGCGTACTATATACGAGGTTAAAAATGAAAAATATTTTCTCAGCAATGTCCGAGTCTCTATATGCTGTCCGGCAATGTTTATTCAGACGCATTTTGTGATGTCTGGCTTGTATCTGATAGTGATAAATATGTAAAGGCAATTTACTTAATATTTATTTTTCACTGACGTTATTACTGCTATTTCTTTATTTTCTGCAAACAAAGTGCACAAAAATGCTACACGTTTACATTATGTTATATATACAATAATAATAAAGGACGTTACCGTATATACGTTTACAAACCAAGGACGTTATATAGACCTCCTTGACTCTAGTTAGAAAAGGGGTGCGTACTATACACAAGGTTTAAGTTTTTCAGAGGTACAGCCCCCTAAAAATCCCCTGCGTATTATACTCAAAGGCGGACTATACTCGAGGATTTACGGTATTTAAATCACAAATAATCTTCTTTGGAAACTCGAGGTTGACATTTGCGATTCCAGCGCAAAACTCTTTAAAACACTGAAAATGAGAGAAGTTTCCTCCTTCCAGTTGTGTTTTGAGCAATGATAGCTTTCTCCGAAATCATTTAATGATTCTATAGAGATCACATATACGGTTATCCTTTCCCTGAAGTTTCAAGTTCAATTCATTCATGTGGGATGTGATGTCTACCAAAAATGACGACTTTGACAGCCAGGTAGGATCTGACAAAAATGGATCAGCTCTATCCTTTTCGGTGAGAAAAATATCTATTTCTCCTCGGAGCTTATAAAAACGAAACTGGACTTTACCGTAGGTTAGCCATTTCACTGCTGTGTGATAAGGCAAGTCACAGAATTCAGAATCAATTTCTTCAAGAAAAGTCTGGAATTGGCGGTGATTAAGGGCATGGCCCCAAATGAATTTCACCGCAGAAACGACTGGTTTCAATACGCAAGAAATATCTGTTTTTCTCACGAAGTGCTTGCAGTGTATAAACAGAGCACCCGGAAGTTGAAGATCTTTCTGATCTGCCCCACCAGACCCTTCCTCACTCCAGCCATGTTTTTTTTCCTCCATCAACTGTACCACATCGAAGCTGATTCCACTGAAGGTTAAAGCCTTGCAAAGTTTTCTGCACTTCAATGAAAATGTTTTCTCCAGTTGTTGTTCTATGCATGCTGCAAACAGGTGTCAACTCTTCTGGGATCTGAAAGTCCAAATTAATACCACGAATGAACGCGAGAAGCTGTGACATACTAGAGAGAACAGTAGACTCATCCAGCGACAGAGAATACCACAAGAAGTTCTTAGCTTTCTCGCGTATCTGTAGCACTATGTTCTTTCCAAGTTCTGTTCTCAGCACAGCTGAACTTGCTGAAAGGCTGAGACTTCCAAGCAAATCGGCTTTCTCAGGACACAAGTTATTTGCTGCTTCCATCATACACTCTTTGATGAAGTTGCTGTCGGTAAACAGTTTTCTTCACTCTGCCATCTTATGCACTATTCTGTAACTTGTACGAGTGACAGATTCATTTTTAGCAAACATTCTTGTGAAGAGAATGTTTAAACGCGGCAACGCGAGTTAAAACATGATTGCTGCAGGAATGAACTCACAATGCAGGTACTTACACAAAAGGTACAGTGCGGCGGCGGCGGCGGGCCGGGTCCGCCCCGCGAGCTGTAGTTTGGTGACCGACTTGGCACTGCATAAAAAAAAATATCATGTCTGGTCTTGCAACACATTCCTCCAGAAACCCACTGTTCAGGCCATCCCTCCACTTTCAGTTCTATTTACATCTTGAGAAGACTGTTTCGTCTATCTCGACAATCTTCTCAGGACCACCTATCTGAACTGGGTGGCGGAGCAGATCCTCTGCACATATTTCACGAACATAGCTGTTGTAATCAATAGCTTAGTAGTGGTTCAGCCCCAGAAAATAAACATATAAAGACAATAAGCAGACAATACATTGGCTTGTTACTATGGAAACAGATACAAATATGTCTGTGGCTTTCGATTGGCTAAAATTACCCAAAATTTGCAAAATTTAAAAGCTATTAACTTTTTATTTGTTAATTTATGGTAAAAATAAATTTCATTTCCATAATTAGCATACTAAACTATATCAATATACCAAATTTGAAACAAGTGAAACAAAATTTAAAAGATTAAAAACTGTGACAGCAACAGAAAAGATGAGTTTTTTTTTTCTTAAGTTTTCTGGACATGCTTCTCACCTGAAACTCCATTCCTGTCTCTTCTTCCTTCCTCATTTTCCTCTTCTCTGGATTTTCTTCCGCATATCCGACAAAGGACTATGCCCAAAACATAATATTTTTTACTTTTACGTAACTGTCTCCTATAAAACTCTCATTCAACGTCAAAATAACAATCGTTTCTACTATAGGCACAAGACCTAAAGTTTTGTTAGAGAGGACTAGTCGAGTACATCAACCCCACAGTTTTCTACTGGTACTTATTTTACTGACCCCAAAAAAGATGAAATGCAAAATCAACCTCACCGGCATTTGAACTCAGAACGTAAAGTTAAATGAAATGCCACTAACCATTTTGTCCAGTATGCTAATGATTCTACCAACTCGCCGCCTTATGGATCAAACTAATAATGATTTCAAATTTTGGCACAAGGCCAGTAATTTCGGGGGAATGGGATAAGTCGATTACATCGACTCCAGTACTCAACTAGTAGTTATTTTATCGACTCCCGAAAGACGACCACAGCGGAATTTGAACTCAGACCGTAAAAATTGGACGAAATGCTGAACAGCCCCTTTTTCAGCGTGCTTAACGTTTTTGCCGGCTCGCCATTCTTAACGATTCCGCCGAGGTCGACGCTATCTCCACACATCTCTTTCAACTTTCTGTAGTTCTCTTCTTCTTCAATCAGTTTTGCCTTCATATCGTCTGCGTAGACGTATGAAGGCACCTTCACTCCTACTATTGAATTAGACTTAATTATCTTTTTTTTCTGTTTCTACATTCTTTGGGTATGTCACATAATACCACACTCCATCTCCTCCTCGTATCTTCTTTCCTTTATCTTGTACTTTTTGTTCCCTTTTTCCTTCTTCTATCCTAAATAATCTCTCCAACTCTCCTTCCTCCACTTGTATTTCCGAATCTTTCTCCACTGGAACAACCGGTACCTTTACTGGTAACTCCACTTTCTTTTTACTTTCCCTATTTTCTTCCTTCCTACTGCCCTCCATCACACTTTCTTTTCTCACCTCTTCTCTCTTCTTTTTCTGCTTCTCTGGCAGAGAATTCATTCCTCCGCGCTCCTCTTTCTTTTCTTTTTAACCATAGTAAATCCATTCTCGGTTTCTTTTTTCTTTTTCTGTTACCATGACCTGGTCCACACTCTCCTGTCTCTCCACCTGTTCTGCTTGTTGTACTCTTTGGGCGCACCACGCCTTGCTGTGGCTCCTCTCTCCACATGTGAAACACACTGGTGGCCTACCCTCCACAGTAACTCTCAGCTTCACATCTTCCGGCAGCACAATCTCATCCACCACACTATTCAAGTCCTCCGTTGTTGCCTGACTCGTTAATTCGATACCATAGTAGTTCACCTTTTGGGTCCTTGTAGCCTTCAGAATCTCGCCCGTCTTTCATATTATATATTATGGCTGTCATCAGCTATTCTTCTTTCAATT
>NC_068996.1:39532782-39538892 GCF_001194135.2 Octopus bimaculoides | reverse complement strand
ATATATAATATGAAAGACGGGAAGATTCTGAAGGCTACAAGGACCCAAAAGGTGAACTACTATGGTATCGAATTAACGAATCAGGCAACAACGGAGGACTTGAATAGTGTGGTGGATGAGATTGTGCTGCCGGAAGATGTGAAGCTGAGAGTTACTGTGGAGGGTAGGCCACCAGTGTGTTTCACATGTGGAGAGAGGAGCCACATGTAGGCATAATGCACCCAAAGAAAGCCACAAACAGAACAGGAGGAGAGACAGGAGAGTGTGGACCAGGTAGTATAGGACAAAGCAACAGAAAAAGAAACGGAGAAGGGATTGACTATGGTTAAAAAGAAAAGGAGGAGCGGAGGAATGAGTTCTCCGCCAGAGAAGCAGAAAAGAAAGAGAGAAGAGGTGAGAACAGAAACTGTGAAGGAGGGCAGTAGGAAGGAAAAAGAAAGTGGAGTTACCAGTGGAGAAAGTGTGGGAAACCCAACTGTACGAAGGGGAGATGGAGAGTATTTATGGAGGAAGAAATGAGAGAACCAAAAGTCCAAGAGAAAGGAAAGAAGATACGAGGAGGAGAAGGAGTATGGTATTATGTAACGTACCCCAAAAATGTTGAAACAGAGAAAAAAAGAATCAAGTTACACTCAGTAGTAAGAGTGAAGGTGCCTTCATACGTCTACGCAGACGATATGAAGGCAAAACTGATTGAAGAGGAAAACTACAGAAAGTTGAAAGAGATGTGTGGAGATAATGTTGACCCGCCAAGAGTAAAGGTGGAATTTAAAGAGTTGCCACCAGTGGTGGATTTAAGAGATATTGAACCACTAATGAAGGTCTACTAAAGATAAAAATAAATATGAAATTAAAGGAAAAAAAAAAGAACAATTGTAAATAGTACATATAACGGTTCAAATGGTACTGCATGGAAGTGGGGTCCATGCGTCCATTTTAATTTTTATATAACTTTCATTTCATTTAGATTCGTTTTGTGTTTTTTGTCCCCACTGTGGTCTTGTCTGTCCTTGCGGTGTCCCCATCTGTGTTTGGGGCTTTATGCCTAATAAAGAAATCGGTATTTCATCTGTCTTTATGTTCTCAGTTCAAATTCCGCCAAAGTTGACTGCCTTTCATCCTTTGGGGGGGGGGGGCGATGAATTAAGTACCAGTTGTCTACTGGTGTCGATCTAATCGACCGGCCTTTCTCCAAAAATTTCGGGCATTGTGCCTAGAGTAGAAAAGAAATGGAGACCTGCTGTTGTTAGCATTTGGCTTTGGGACTTGTTGATGGACATGGCAAAGCGAAGTCGATAGAGTTCTGATAGTATCCTGGATATTCCATTCTTCTGTTTCGGACGACCTAGTAAATGCATTTCGAGTGCCATTCTGTGACTGTCAAACTGCAGTCTCAAGACAACTCGTTAGATTTCCTTTGTTCTGAGGCTAAAGCAGCGTCTGTATGATGACTAAGACATGACCTTTTCTTAGGAAGCATGACAGTAGTAATGGGTTATGAAGAAAGCAAGTAGCAAAACGAACACAAAGGGAACAATGACTAATTAAACTCGTATTTGAATGGAAATAGTTAATCGGGCAAAGTGGAAGTAATATTTTTAAACAGACAGTACCAAGTGAATACAAGAATGTAACTCAAATGACAGCTCAAACCTGTAGGCCAAAGCACGTCAAAGTTATGCGTTGTTCTTTATTTTGAGCTGCGCGCTGTTACGTTTTAGATTTTAAGAAAAAAAAAATGCACAGATTAAGTCAATAAAATAAGCAATATATTTGACAAAGAAATTTGAATGCTAAAGGAATAAAATGGCAAAAATCGATGCACAAACATTCAAAAGCAGAGAAAACCCAACTGCTAATATTAATAACATTTTCCTATAAATATTCATCAGTTGTTCATCTTTCGTTTTTATAAACGGAAATTACGAATGTGTTTAATCAATCTAAGTGTGTGTGTTGATGAATATATCTGAATTCAAGTTCGGCAGGGAAGCTGCGGTATGTTGGGCAGCCTAAAGCACCTCACGGTAGACCACATTTTTCATTTTGGCTTTCGGGGCGAACAGGAGGGTTATTTTTTGGCATCCGACTCTTGAGCATCCGACTTTCCAGTAAAAAGTTTTCTACCGTGTAACTTTGCAAATATAAGAAAAATCGATTTTTCGCAGTTTTCTTGGGAATCTGAAGCCCCAAGGCAGTGCCAAAATATTTGTCTGAAATGTCGCAACGTGGCGGTCCTTTTTTACACAAAAATTATAAAAATCGGACGTTCATGTAAAAACGTTTCTCGCGTGCAACTTCTGCCTTTTTTTTTTTTTTCAAAAAGTTGGGGGTCCCTTCAGTTTTATCGATTTTTCTACTAGAAGTGGGTATCCCTAGGCAACTGTAATGCGGCAGTGATCTAGCTGGGTAAATTTGCCATTTAATAAAAAAGATTTCACCAAAATCAGATGAAAAATGTGGAAATGCATAAAAAACATACACACACACATTTTGAGTTTTATAGATAATCACCCTATCAGGAAACAACAAAATTTGTATCGAAACACGATTTGACATCGGGACTCTTGCAAATCAAATACGAAGGCGAATTAATGCATTTAACCAGAAAATCTTCAATTTGACTGATAAAAGTGATATGTATAGTGAAGAGGCTTGTGTAAATAAACTCAGCCAATATTTTTGGAAAATTATGCATATGAATTCGTCCAATAACTTTGATAAGTAGAACGATTTTTCTTCTTCTGTTCAGTGTTTTACTCTTACGTTCAATGAATTAACAACTTACAAGGAAAATGAGTCTCAGAACCATCGTTCTATTTTACCATACAAAATATGGTTTCTTTATTATCACAGCCCATTTGCTTATTTCAAGGTCTCCGAAAGGACTTTACAGGTGGATTGAAGTCATACAGTCCTCTCTGCAGTTTTTTCCGTTTAATTTTCCTTAGAGCGGCAGACTATTTGTTGAGACTCGGGTTTTCTAACAGATTTGACAAGTTTTGCAACACTTGCAATTATCATGGCCTTCTACCCGATTTGCGTATGCTTCCAAGTATTGCAGTGAGAATTTTTCCTGCAGTGATGCTCACAGAAAGCGGAATAAATCCAAAACGAAGCGAGATAAGACCACTTGAAAATAAGAACCTTCATACACACCGCTTCTTTTTAACCCGGAAAGTAACGCCCTTTCTTGGTGACTTCGAAAGTATTCTTGATGGATGATATAACAGACAAAGAGGAATGGGAAAAGTTAACATCACTGTGGATTGGAGCACTTAATCCTGCAGACGTTCCTCTGTTGCAACACTGAAAATTACTTTTGTAGAATACTAACATTTGCTTTAGACTCTGTTGTTTTTTGAATGTCAACAACACATTCTATTTAAAAAAGGTTGGTTGAGCTCATCCGATATATATTTGCAAAGTTGCATGCATCTCCTGAGTTATGGATTATTTAACTTTCTTGTATAACAAAAACTTTAAATAAATCTCATATGCTTTACATATTGGATAACTTTTGATGTTTGAACATATTTTAATGCGTTTTGTTTCATGTAGACTAATGATTCATTTAAAATTCTTCAGCAGTTACATTTTTGGGTAATTTTTCAGATTAACACCCGCACGATTTTCACTAAGGTGTTGGGGTTTTAGGGTTAGGGTTTTAGGATTGGTTTTAGGGTTAGACTTCGGGAATTCCGTCCCTAACCCTAGTGAAGATCGTGCGGGTGTTAATCTGAAAAATTACCCTTTTTTTTTTTTTTTTTTTTTTTTTTTTTTTTTTTTTTTTTTTTTTTTGTCTTACATTATATGTGTTTAAGATTGCAATGCTTACTCATCATTTGGACTTTTCGACACTAGTAACAGTAATATCAGGTGACACTATGGCCAATTCGGTGTATGAGAAAGTATAGCAGAAAATAAAATTATTACAAGTTTATATTTGGGTTTATTTGAAATAGGGACTGCCCTTTGCGGCAAAAGTAGAAGTGATTCTCACAGCACTACACTGCTGGTATCAATTCATACCAAGTTAATAATTATAAAGCTTGAATTCATTTTATTTAACTTTTTTATATATTAACTGTGACTTTAAAAAGATATAGCTCAGCCACCATATTTCTCTTATCTATTAATGGAAAGAAGATCAGCAGGTTAATTTACCACTGTTATATAGCAAAGATTGAAATAAAGTTCAACATACATATGCTTTGTGTATGTAGTTCTTTATGGATAATAGCGTTCGAGCTATTGAATGTGTTTCAAGGCCAACGTGTTCGGAGAAGGGTGTACATCGACCCCAGTACTCAACTGGTACTTATTTCATCAACTTCGGAAAGGATATAAGGCAAAGTCGACCTTGGACGCATTTGAACTCAGTACATGAAATCGGAAGAAATACCGATTTCTTTATTAGGCATAAAGCCCTAAACATAGATGGGGACACCACAAGGACAGACAAGACCACTGTGGGGACAAAAAATATGAAAGTTATATGAAAATGGACGCATGAGCCCCACTCCCATGCAGTACCATTTGGACCGTTCTGTTTGTGGCTTTCTTTGGGTGCACCATGCCTTCATGTGGCCCCTTTCTCCACATGTGAAGCACACTGGTGGCCTACCCTCCACAGTAACTCTCAGCTTCACATCTTCCGGCAGCACAATCTCATCCACCACACTATTCAAGTCCTCCGTTGTTGCCTGATTCGTTAATTCGATACCATAGTAGCTCACCTTTTGGGTCCTTGTAGCCTTCAGAATCTCGCCCGTCTTTCATATTATATATTATGGCTGTCATCAGCTATTCTTCTTTCAATTCGGGTTGTACCTTACCCAGTCGCACCTTGGCCACACGTTTGCCGCAGTACGAAGGCAAGAGCACCCATTCCTCTGTCCTTATTGCTTCTGTGGTGTGCTTTATTGCTTCCTCCTCTGTTGTGAAGCGCACCTCCACAGTGGCATATTTTCTCCCTCTCGTAATGTAGCTTGTAAGTCTTTTCAATTCCTTGATACACTCTTCTGTGGCTTCTATCAGTGCAACCTCCATTTTTCTTGTAGCTCTCTTCATGGTTTTGAATATCAGTTTTTCTTAATACAATGGCCGAAGTCTCTTCGGGTGGCGTTAATTTCAGTATGTTACCTTCCTTAGGGATTAGTTTTTCACTCTCTTTCATCTTTCTAGGCTCCACTTTTATTTCGCAGACCTCCAACTCTTGCACGTCTACTCCTCTGCTCGTTGCGGCCGCATAACTTGGGCCTGCCTCCGGCGCCTTCTCCATTTTCCCACAATGGGAAACAAAACAGCAATCAACGAATCAACAATGGTAACAATTCAAATAAACAGTTCAACATAGACTCACGAAATAACTTCAACTCGACGTCTGACCGCTAAGCATTTTTCCTGGTGCGGTAACGATTCTGCCTTAGAGATTTTAACGATGATAAGGAAATGCGAAACTGATATACGACGTGAGATTGAAACTGAAATGGTAAGCGACGATTTTTCCTCCGTTATAAAATACAATGATTGCCATACATGAAATAAAATAACATAACAGGTTACAACAAGGATGTGTGAGAGACTTCGTGGTTAGGTTAGATTGTTGACATACTGTTTGGTGGTGTGTAGAGGCAGCTGTTTGTCATGTAGTGTTCATACAGAAACGATGTAAGCAGGTGCCCCGCGATCAACAGGGCCACATTCTATACTGCGACATTTCATAAAGGTGGTTTCCCTGAAGTCTTTAAAAAAAAATCTACATGGTCTTTGAAAAAAAAAAAAAAGTAAAACATACTTTCTGTTCTTTAGCGAAACAAAGCGCTGAATTTGAAGAAATTTATTGTATTTTTTGTTACTGTATAAGGCTAAATGTTTTTGTATGTGAATGTTTGGGTAACATATTTGTGTCAGTTTCTATAAATGTTTAATTTTGGGAAACTTTTTAATACAGTATATTTTATGTTTGTATATGTTTAATATATATATATATATAATAGGGATAAAATCCAAAATTACAGCTAAAAACTCAAAATCAATTTATTAAAATTAAAGTAAGTTTCACAGAGTAAAATATATATAAATATATAGTTTTAGGGAAAAGAACC
>NC_068996.1:39525554-39531698 GCF_001194135.2 Octopus bimaculoides | reverse complement strand
GTCTTGACTCTGAATGGACAGAGTCAAGACTATTGAAAAGGTTGCAAGACGCAACAAAAATTTTAGGAAAATAAAAATAAACAAGTGGAAATTTTACTGGTGAGTGTTAAATTTTAAGGCACAATAAGAAAATGACTCTCCCCAGACACAATAGAACTTAAATGTAGCTAAATATTTAAGGCTATATAAGGGTCTGATACTTTATTAAAATTTTCTTGTCTTACACCTTCCAGTTTCCGTTTTATATGGGGTAGTTTCCGTTATGATCAACCTGTCTAGTCTATATTCCTTATCCTGCATTTGAGTTTAACATATGTAGCCAGCGCTGTTGCATTTTTTGTTCCTGGGTTCGAGAATGAGCCTATGTGTACTCTATATATCTCGTTTTGTAATCCGTGGTACTTCGTGTATAATTACTTTTGATTGGCAGTTATGACCTCAGTCAGGCACGCACGCACATTATACTTTGTTTTAAATAAACTGAAAGGCAGACTGTCTTTAACGTGGTTGTTTAGTATACTTGAAATAGCAGTTATTAAACATACAAAATAGCCACTATTCTGATCACCTAATATGCCGCAAAGGGGAGAAAAGTTCTCAGCAGTATATAAGGAGGCGAGATTAGTTGATAATACCCGAAGAAAAATACAACCCGAGGTGTGCGTGAGGGGGGGGGGATAGAAATGCACGAACTATTGTGGTGGTGCCAGGAAGTAAACATGCTTCAGATACATTCATTTATTCATACAAACGAAACGATGTCATAAATAACAGTGACAAACGAAATATACACCGCCGGAAGTTGTTGTTGACAAACAACAGCAGTAATTTTATTCAACTGAATACACGTCATTGATTGGTTGAAATTACCGAAATACGACAACTTTAACACGAAATAACTTTGAAAATATAAACTTTTCTCAACATCACTAACAGTAAGAGATGGGATCTTTCTGAATTGATGGGCTCCACTTTTCATTTGTTTTATGTAGTGTTTTTGGTACCGAAACACTTTCAAACTTCGTATACTTGTATGTTTTGTCTTATAGAACAGATAAAAATTTTTGTATTCGAAGTTATTTCATGTAAAAAAATTGTATTTCGATAATTTCAACCAATCACTGATGTCTGACACATTATACCAGTATCCCAAGTTTAAAAGTGTTTCGTTGAGAAAACAAGTGGTGCCCGTCAATTCAGAAAGATCCAAAAGATGTTTTATATGATACATTCTACCAGTGTCCGAAGTTTGAAAGTGTTTAGTTACAAAATATTAATTTCTCGGTGTGCCGTTCAAAGGGTAAAGATCCGAGAAAAGTCCTCTGCAGTATATTAGGAGGCGAGGTTAGTTGATAGTACCTGAAGAAAAAAAAAATAACCCCGAGGTGTGTGCGTGGGTGGGGAGAATTTCCGAGGTGCAAGTTCCGAATTGGTTCCTTCACTTCCTAAGGCCGCCCCTGCACATAATGACAGTATAAATCACTTCTGCTACAAGATCAAGCTAATAATGCTTTCTTTTCTACTCTTTGCACAAGGCCCGAAATTTATGGGGAAGGGGCCAGTCGATTAGTTCGACCTCAGTAAGCAAATGGTACTTAATTTATCGACTACGGAAGGATGAAAGGCAAAGTCGACCTCGACGGCATTTGAACTGTGAATGTAAAGAGAGACGAAATACTGCTAAGCTTGTTTTGCCTGGCTTGCTGAAGATTCTGCAAGTTCACGTCTTGGAGATCAAGCTAATAATATTAACTGTGAATGTCTCTGATTTTTGGTTTTGAATTCTTTATTAAGTCTACATAACTTCAGTTCATCAGAAAATAATTAGTCAACTATTGTCACCAGCATTAATGTGAGCAATCCTACTACGTAATTCAAATCCATGAATAATTAAGCGGTTAAACTTACACCCCCCACACACACTTCCTTTAATTTATTTATCAATCTATTCCCTATCATAACTCCACGCCTGGCTACTGTCCAGACATTGTTTTTTTTTATATTTAAAGACTTTATTTCCTTGAAACTGTAACTGATAAGAATATTCATTGTCCTCGCTGTCGCCGTCATCGTTGTTGTCGTTGTCGCCTTTTTGCTGCTGCTGCTTCAGAAGAGTCCCAGTCCGGCAGACCTTTGTTCAATGGCGTTCAAATTGTGAACATCCTGTCTTTTAAGGTCATCTCACGTGATTTAAGGGCACTGCTAACACAGTGGTACACGATATTGACTTGTAAAATCATTTAATATATTTTATAGTTTATTATGGTTACATAACGAAACACCGTGCCCCTATTCTTTCTTTTATATTGTATCCATGAACGGAAGTCCATATTATCTAATACTGTAGGGTTTGATTAAAGATTTGGTTGCTATTCCTAACAAGTCAAGTGACCACTTAGAGGATCTCCTTAACTTAACATGTTTCTTTTATTTCTTACAAGTTTGTTGTTGTAGGCATTCCGTCGCTTATGACGTCGAGGGTTCCAGTTGATCCGATCAACGGAACAGCCTGCTCGTGAAATTAACGTGCAAGTGGCTGAGCACTCCACAGACACGTGTACCCTTAACGTAGTTCTCGGGGATATTCAGCGTGACATAGTGTGACAAGGCTGACCCTTTGAATTACAGGCACAACAGAAACAGGAAGTAAGAGAGAGAAAGTTGTGGTGAAAGAGTACAACAGGGTTCGCCACCATCCCCTGCCGGAGCCTCGTGGAGCTTTAGGTGTTCTCGCTCGATAAACACTCACAACGCCCGGCCATTGCGCCTCCACTATTTCTTACAAGTAAACGTAGACAAAATATTGTTTATTATATTAGTTTACTTCTCGTTATTTTAACTTGAACGCGGTTATATTAAAATTTTCCCTATTATTATATGAAAAAATTGTTATAACTTGATCCGTTATATAAAATGAAATATGTAGTTGTGAAAATAAATATAGCAGCAATAAGTGGAAAGGAAAATTTTTTTTATGTTTCAAACTTAAGCTGTTTATGACGAATATATATATATTGGTCTATATACTGTTGTACAGTAATCGTACTGTATATATGATACTTGATATATTCATCCCTGAGAGCCAATGAGAAAGCTGCTACCTCGACATTTGATTTACAGGAAATAGCAACCAAATCATACTCTCAGAATCACATATTGTTCTAAAAAAGAAGAAAAAAAAAAGACACTTTTGATAATGTGGTCCTGAATTTCTTGCCTAGAAGAAAAAAATGGGATGGGCATGATTAGAATGTCTTAATGATCAGTCTTGCTGATTAAGGGATTAATACTGCTGCTGTTGTGGTGGTGGTGGTGGTGGTCCTACCACTGCTACATTCATTACTGCTGCTGCTACAGCTACTAGTACTTATTTCTTTATTGCCCACAAGGGGTCAAACAAGGACAGACAAAAGGATTAGGTCGATCAAATCGACTTTCAGTGCATAACTGGTACTTAATTTATCGACCCCGAAAGGATGAAAGACAAAGTCGACCTCGGCGGAATTTGAACTCGGAACGTAACGACAGACGAAATACTTCTAAGCATTTCGCCCGGCGTGCTAACGTTTCTGCCAGCTCGCCGCCTTCTACTTCTGCTATTACTATTACTGGGGGCATTTTACAAAGGTCGCAAGGGGCGCACCCTCACCTCTGGATATAGATGTGAAGGAGTACAAAAATTTTCTTGTTTCCCTCTAATGGTGTCATAACCCCCACACCCATCCAGCCAGTGAGAGCTCTTTTCTTACTTCTCTGGCTACTATCTCTATCATTAATAACACCATTTACTCCAGTTAGTTATGGAGTCTCTTACATGGTCATTCCACCTGCTAGAAATAGTAGCAAAACAAAAAAATACCTTCATCGAATCATGTTCTACAATATCAGAAAAGAACAAGTTGGAGGATAACGTGATGCTCAACTTTCAATACATTTATAAATAAGAGAAAGACAGGATGGTCATGGGTGGAATAGCTTTGATCATAAGTCTGCTTCTTCTATCTTCTACTTGCTTCAGTCATGCTCGGGTTCCAACTTCAAGGGTTTAGTCAAAGAAATTGAGCCCGGTACTTATTTTTTTTAAACCTGGTATTCTATCATTCCCTTTTTGCTGAACTGCTAAGTTATGGGGACATAAACAAACCAACACTGGTTGCCAAGCAGTGGTGGGAGATAAACACAGTCACTTACACACGTGCATACTAACCTGGTTCTAATTGATCCGATCAATGGAACAGCTTGCTTGTGAGATTAATGTGCAAGTGGCTGAGTACTCCACAGACATGCATAACCTTGACATAGTTCTCAGATTCAGCTTGACACAGAATGTGACAAGACTGGCCCTTTGAATTACAGGTACTTACTTATTTTTGCTAGCTGAGTGCACTGGAGCACCATGAAATAAAGTGTCTTGCTGAAGGACACAATGCACCACCAGGAATCCAAATCAAGACCCTACAATTGCAGCCGATTACCCTAACCACTAAGCCACGTGCCTTCACATGCATACACACATGAATTTGTGTTGCAAGATATAAGGATACACATCATAGAAAAACACAATGGACTAAGTGGAGCAGGAGCACACACGAGGATGGTAAGTGTTGCTGAAGAGGTCACAGATGTGTGACTTAAGATTTTCAGACAATGGACACGAGTTAGAATAAGAACAGTAATAACCAAGTGAAGAACAATTTTATACAGTATTTGTGTGTGTTTGTTTGGCAAAAGAAGAAAAGGAAAAAGAAATGATACAAACATGCACACACACACACACACACACACACACATGTACTGATAAAATAAGTATAATGCTTAACAATAAGCACTGAGGTGGGGTGTATTTGTTCAGCTTGACTCTTGAAAGTGGTGCTCCAGCATGACTGCAAATCTAATGAGTGGAACATGTACAAGATAACAGAATAAAAGAATGTAAGGATAAAGAATGACCTGAAGATGCTATCTTTCCAGTCTAATTGCATGCAGTAGAAGCTACACAATGCAGACAATGGCTACTATTGTTCCTTTCATCACCATTTAACATCTGCTTTCAATGCTGGCATGGGTTGGATGGTTTGACATGGAGCTGACCAGATTCTAAGTGTTCCTTTATTGAATAATCCTCCTCTCTGAGACTATCAGCAGACTCCTCTATAACAACAACAATGAACAACAACTACAACAAACGCAAAGGTAATGATAATTCCTTCTACTTTTGATGCAAGGTCTGAAATTTTAGGGGAGAGGGGCCCAGTAGATTACATTGACCCCAGTGTTTGTCTGGTACTTATTTTATCAATGAATGATAAAGTCGGTCTTGGCAGAATTTGAACTCAGAATGTAAAGATGGACAAAAATGCTGTTAAGCAATTTCCATGCCACCTTAACAATAATAATAATAATTAGTATTTCAAATTTTTGCCACAAGGGCAGCTCGGGGGAGGTGCAGATGAGTCGATCACATCAACCCTTGGGTTCAACTTGTACTCATTTTATTGACCCCGAAAGGTTGAAAGGCAAAGCTGATCTCGGCAGAATCATAATAATGATGATAATGATGATGATGATAATAATAATAATCTTTTCTACTCTAAGGCACAAGGCCTAAACTGGTGCTTAATTTGTTGATCCCGGAAGGATGAAAGGCAAAGTCGACCTCGGCAGAATTTGAACTCAGAACATAGCGATGGGTGAAATACTGCTAAGTATTTCGTCCAGCGTGCTAACGATTCTGCCAGCTCGCTGCCTTAACGATAGTACTAATAACAATAATAATAATAATAATAGTTCTTTTATTAGCCACAAGGGCTTACATAAAATAACATGAAATGACATGACACAACATAAAAGACAAGACAAAGGGTTTTCAACGTGTAAACAACATTCTTTTTTTCTTCTTTTTTATTTGTTTCAGTCATTTGACTGCGGCCATGCTGGAGCACCACCTTTAGTCAAGCAAATCGACCCCAGGACATATTCTTTGTGAGCCTAGTACTTATTCTATTGGTCTCTCTTGCCGAACTGCTAAGTGATGGGAAGTATACACACCAGCATCGGTTGTCAAGCGATGTTGGGGGGGACAAACACAGACACACAAACATATATATATATACATATATATATATATATACATATATATATATA
>NC_068996.1:39519279-39525519 GCF_001194135.2 Octopus bimaculoides | reverse complement strand
TATATACGACGGGCTTCTTTCAGTTTCCGTCTACCAAATCCACTCACAAGGTTTTAGTCGGCCCGAGGCTATAATAGAAGACACTTGCCCAAGGTGCCACGCAGTGGGACTGAACCCGGAACCATGTGGTTGGTAAGCAAGCTACTTACCACACAACCACTCAAACAAGATAAACTCACAAAAGGGGAAGTGCTTTAAAGGTCCTCACGGAAAAACCCACAAAAGCCACAGGTGCCTGATCAACAGGGCAAGAGCACCTCTTTTATTTTTTCCCAGGTGTATGCTCAGAATTGGTCCTTTCACACTGGCCATCCTTCCAACATTTACCCACCTTTCAACAAACTTGCTACAAGGCAACACTTCTCTCTCCAACCTCAACTTCCTTTTCCAGTGAGTAATAATAATAATAATAATAATAATATTGTTGTATTTCAGGATGCTACTTTTTTATTATTTTTTTTTTTTGCCAACAAACACACACACTATATATTTGTTCTCCACTCACTTATTACTGTTCTTATTCTAACTCATGTCTGTCGTTCTAAGTTCGTTGGTAACTGTGGTACTACTCTCCTGCATTATAATCCTGACCTTAGCATTGGACTAACACATAGTTCCTTCTTAACCCTTTAGCATTCAGAGTATTTATTCACATTGTTTTGAATCTAATCATGTACTATCTCATAGCTTTGAGATTTAAATGATATGATTGCTTATTATTAGAATAACATTGCAGGGTAAGTGTGTGAGGCCAGATCTGGTTGGTTTGAACACGAAGCAGGTAGAATATTTGAGCTGGATATGGCCAGTTTAAATGCTAACGGGTTAATTAGCTGGTTCCCAAGTGATGAACTATGCCAGAAGCTGGCAACTAAGGATGTTTCTTACAAATGCAACCATCTTTGTGTTGTGCTGTTCATCAACAAAGTGGGAGGGTTGCCACAGGGGAGGGAGCCACAAGCCAGGTGAGGGTCGATGCCACAGGTGAGGTAGGTGTCACAGGTGTGGAAGAAACTACAGGTGAGGTGGTGTCAGAGGCGGCAGGAGGGTATGCCACAGGTGAGGGTGTGTTGTAGGTGGTGGTTTTCCATGAGAGTAGGGAGGGGGAATGTGTGTGGGGCAGAGAGGGGGGACATTACTGTTGCAGGTGAAATTGAAACAAGGACGACCGGGGATTCCCATAATGCACCACAATCTGGTTTGGAATTTCATGGTCAAAGCAGTTTAAATTCAGAAACAAAGAGTTGATATATAGAAGTTAAGAATTGGTGAATTAGCAAATCATAAGACAACACAAGATAGAATGTCTTTTCAGTATTTGTTCTGGTTCTCTGAGCACCGAGTTCAAATCCTATTGAAAACAACTTTGCTTATTTCATTCTTTTATGGACAGATTAATGATTAACTAGTCAAGGATGTTTATGATTAATGAGCAAAATTACTAAGAGTATCAGAACAAGATAACTTGTAACGTCTTGTCTGCTACTGGTCTTTGTATTCTGATGTTTTTAAGCCTTGTATGTCCTACAAAGTGACACGTTGACTGGAGGCAATATCTTGATCGCATAAACAAAACAAGTAGATTCATACACTAAAAACAGGTTAAACATTAGATAAAAATGAAGAAAACAATTGATTTACAGAGCTCTTGTTTTGCTTCCGTCAGCTTTCACTAAAGCGGGTCAACGATTATCAAAAGACATTCCAAGAATGATCATCTAGTTTAATACAGAATATCTACAACTACATTCTTTAAATTCTTTTCTCGATTACCTTTTACTTGTTTCAGTCATTAGAAGTGGCCATGTTGGGGCACTGCCTTGAAAAGTTTTTAAGTCAAGCGAATCGAACCCAGTATGTTTTTTTTTATATTTTTTAAAACCAGTTACTCATTTTATTGGTCTCTTTTGCTGAATTGCTAAGTTACAGAAGCGTAACCAAATCAACACAGGTTGTCAAGCAGTGACGGTGGACAAACACAAAGAGATATATATTCTTCCAATTTCTGTCTACCAAATCTACTCACAAGGCCTTGATCAGCCCAAGGCTATAGTAGAAGACACTTGTCCTAGGTGTCACACAATGGTACTGAACCTGGAACCATGTGGTTGAGAAGCAATCTTCTTACCACACAGTCACACATGCGCCTTTATGCCTGCAGGCTTTCTATCATGGTAACGCTTCCTGAGAAAGGTGAGGCAATAATGCCAGTCCAGAAACACAGTCCACATCAGTCCAAATACTTCAATGTATGTTGAGACATGGTCCAAGCCCGTTTGCCTGCAGATGGTTGATTTCTGTAGTCACCATCAGATTTTTCCCGGCGATTTAAATAAGAGTGTTGACTGTTATTTCCGGCAGGTAGACATACTTAGTATCTCCTTTATTTAATGCTTTTTGGGGCCTGCAATCGCCTGTATTATTGATTCTGTTGTTATCATTTTTAATTGTTACAGTAGATAATAAAAGAGTCAATGATATCTTCGCAATTAGGCCAAGGAGTGGCTGTGTGGTTAGTAGCTTGCTTACGAACCACATAGTTCCAAGTTCAGTCCCACTGCGTGGCACCTTCAGCAAGTGTCTTCTACTTTAGCCTCAGGCCTGCCAAAGCATTGTGAGTGGATTTGGTAACCGGAAACTGAAAGAAGCCTGTCGTATATATATATGTATATATATGTGTGTGTGTGTGTGTGTGTGTATTTGCGTGTGTCTGTGTTTGTCCCCCAACATTGCTTGACAACCGATGCTGGTGTGTTTAGGTCCCCGTAACTTAACAGTTTGGCAAAAGAGACCGATAGAATAAGTACTAAGCTTACAAAGAATAAGTCCTGGAGTCAATTTGCTCGACTAAAGGTGGTGCTCCAGCATGGCCGCAGTCAAATGACTGAAACAAGTAAAAGAGTAAAACAGTAAATATTTTCTCCATATTGAAATTATACACACACACATATATGACAGGCTTTTTTCAGTTTCCATCTAACAAATTCACTCATTACCGCCTGACTGGCTCCTGTAGGATTTTCGAGCGAGATCGTTGCCAGTGCCCCTGGACTGGCTTGTGCGGGTGGCACATAAAAGACACCATTTCGAGCGTGGCCGTTTTCGTGCGGGTGACACGTAAAAGCACCCACTACACTCTCTGAGTGGTTGGCGTTAGGAAGGGCATCCAGCTGTAGAAACTCTGCCAAATCAGACTGGAGCCTGGTGTTGCCATCCGGTTTCACCAGTCCTCAGTCAAATCGTCCAACCCATGCTAGCATGGAAAGCGGACGTTAAACGATGATGATGATGATGATGATAGGCTTTGGTTGGCTCAGTCCCACTGCCATGCAGTGGGACTGAGCCTAGGACCATGTGGTCACACCTGTGTCTTTTGGCACTTCTGCATCTATAAAGCCACACTTGTGCCTAAATGGAATGTCTAGAACTTCATTGTTTTAGAAGGGGAGGACATGTCTGTCTTCATCATTTTACAAGACCATGTGATTTGAAAGGGATTCGATTGTTAATTCTTGTAGGTCAAAAGAACTCACATCGATTTTGACATATGTGTCTTTGAAGGAGAAGATTTAAAACAAAAAGAATTTAAAATAAAAGCAAGTTTCATCTATTTGTGACAGATGTGTGAATGTAATTTGAGTTCATGTATAGATTTTGCCATGCAGTCACAATGGGGACTGTGATGATTTTCATTTTGCTAGGGGATAATGATGATTTTCATTTTGTCTTTTGGTTGCAGGATGTAATTGTCTTTATTGTTCTGGTTCTTCAACTCAAATTGTATAGATGCATCATGACACATTTTATGCCATTCAGTCGGATCTAGGTCACTGCAATCAACTTTGGCATATGAGTGTTTGAAGGAATGGATTTTAAAAAAAAAAGGGATTGAAAATAAAAGTGAGTTGCATCTATTTTTGATAGATGCATGGAATGTAATCTGAGTCCAGGTATGGATTCTGCTATGAAGCCGCAATGAGAATAATGATGACTTTGATTTTGCCTCGGATTGGACAAATATGTCTGTTGATTGCAGGATATAATTCTTTTATTGTTCTGTTTCTTCAACTCAAATTGTTTCGATGCATCATGACTTATTTTATTTCATGCAAATCAATCTATGTTATTCCTTTCAATTTACACATATAAGTGTTTGAAGAAAAGAAAAATGGGTTCAAATAAAAGAAATTGTGTCTATTTACGATGGATGCTTGAGTGTAATTTGAGTCCAGGTATGGATTTTGCTATGAAGTCTCAATGGGAACAATGATGACTTTGATTTTGCCTGGAAATGGACAAATATGTCTCTTGTTTGCGGAATATAATTCTCTTATTGTTCTGTTTCTTCAACTAAATTGTTTAGATGCATCATGACAGTATAAACAAAATAAATTATATTTAATCTCTTCACACCAGGCTGTCGTAACAGCACAACAGTTATTTGTCTCTTGCTTATTTCAGCTGTTTGCTCCTTAGGGAGCACCATCCATCAACAACTTTTATCCAACTCAGAGCTTCTCTGCAATTAGATTCCTGCTTTTTCAGCAGCTCCTTTTCAGATTTTGCTGTCCTGCATCAAATGTTTCTCTGAGAAAGGGCCTTCTTTTCCTAGGTTTTCTTTGTTTTAAAATTGTTGTTGACACTTTTGTTACTTTACTTTTTATCCTACTAGGAGTGCTTGCTCTACACAAACACATTTTTGCTTCTCCAAAGAGGTGGTTCATATTCATCTGGCCTCTATCCTTTGATCTGTCCAGCATAGGAAAACCTGCCGGGAGCTTGTACTCCACTAGAACAGCTCCGAGTATCACTGAGGCATGCAAGCCATCACATCACAGTAATGATTTGACTGTGGTGGGTTATAAGCCTTGCCCTCCCCTCTGGGGTAGTCAACTCCAGCTGGAGTTGACTACCCCTGAATACACACCTTAGGTGGAGGAGCATGGCTTAGTGGTTAGCGTGTTGGACTCAAGATTGTAAGATTGTGGTTTCCATTCCAGGACCAGGTGATATGTTGTGTTCTTGAGCAAAACACTTCATTTCACGATGCTCCCATCCACTCAGCTGGAAAACATGAGTAATCCTTCAACAAACCAGCATCCCATTCAACTGGGGAATATATATGCCACAGCGGCAGTGGTGGTGGTGATGATGATGATGACAACGGTTATGGTGGTGATGATAATGATTGTGTTGGTGATGATGATGATGATGATGATGGTGTTGGTGGTGTTGGTGGTGATGATGATGCTGATGCTGCTTTGCTCCAAATCAGCCCTGATCTACCATCTGTTGGTGGGAGATTTTCTAGTTCGTGATTGTCGTGTGTTTTAGTAGTTGGAGTGCTTGCATTCATGATCACAGGATTACGGTTTCAATTGCCAGATTGGGCAGGTGGTGCATTATGTTGTTTTAGCAAAACACTTTCGTTTTGCATTGCCCCAGTCCACTGGGCAACAAACTGGTATCCCATTCAGTGGGGCAATGTTGTGATATCATCATCATCATCATCATCTAACATCCGGTTTCCATGCTGATGATGATGATGATGATAATGACGGTGACAATGTTAACAATGATGACGAAGATGATGATGATGATGATCAACGCCATCATCATCATCATCAACATAATTGTCATCATCACTCTCATCCTCATCACCATCATCATCATCATCACTATCATCATCATCATCATCATCAATGTCAACATCATTATCATCATCACAATCATCATCATTATCGTCATAATCTAATGTTTGTTTTCCTTGCTGATGATGATGATGAAGATGATGACAACAATGGTGATGAGGATTAGGCTGATACTGCCAATAATGATGATGATGACGGTGACGATGATCTACATCATCGTCATCATCATCATCATCATCATTATCCTCACCATTGTTGTCATCGTTCTCGTCATCATTGTCATCGAGAACAACAGCTATTATCCACTGCAGCCAATAATATTTGTTCTGGAAAACATTTGTTCCTGTCACTCACCTTTACGCTTACAAAAGCTTTGATACATCAAGCTACAACCTGTTTATCACTCCACATTCAAGTTCTACTTAACTCGTTTGACATTAACACACCTGAAACTATCAATGGCTTTCCTTACACAGAAAAAACAAAAAACAACTATTCTTTTAATGTGTTTCGTTTGTAAATTTTACCCTCTTCACCATAATTTCGATAAAAGAAACTTTTGTTAAGTTCCCTTCGACACCCCCCCCCC
>NC_068996.1:39514252-39519264 GCF_001194135.2 Octopus bimaculoides | reverse complement strand
CCCTTCTCTCCACCTTCCACACACAAATCCACTCATTTACCAGCTCGATAAAATATTGCCCACCTGGATGGGATGCCAGTCTGTCACAGGGTTACTCATTTGTACCAGCTGAGTGGACTGGGTTAATGTGAAATGAAGTGTTTTGCTCAAGAATACAAGACCGGCATTGTATTCTTGAAATTGAAACCAGAATCTTGAAACCAGAATCTTACGATTGTGAGCTCAACATCCTAATCATTAAACCATGTGCCTCCACTACCAGCTCATTAGTGTTAACTTAATTGTTGAGTCTATTTTTTTACCCACTTTACAAACTTACAGATATTTTCCCTTTTCCAGCTTATTAAGTAAAAGGGGGAAATATACATTTTTGTTTTGTTTGGCTTTATTTTCCATTTTTATTTTCTGCTTTTACCAGTTTAGTAGCAGACAAATTCAGTTTTAGTTTAAGATCATTTCAAATTCTTGTTTGTTTTCGAAATTAATTGTAATACATTGAGTGTTGAGTGAGTGTTTCATCAGAAATATCGTTGGAGAAGGGTTGTGTTAGCAAATCATATACATGTTTATATGTATGGTGCTTGTGCCATGTAAAGAGCATTAAATCCACTCTGTTGGGTGGTTGATGTTAGGAAGTGCATCCTGCCATAAAAACCCTGCCAAAACAGACACAGAAGTTCTGGTACAGTCTCCTGCCTGGACGGCTTCTGTCAAACCATCCGACCCACACCAGCATGGAAGGCAGATGTTAGATGACGATGACGATGACGATAATATATACATCTATGTGTATGTGCTTTAAAAAAATTTTTTTTTTCTCAAGTTTATAAATGAAATGCACACCACACATACACACACACACACACACACACACACACACATGCACACGATGGGCTTTTAGTTTTTGTATACCAAATCCACTCTCAAGGCTTTGGTTGGTCTTAGCTATAGTAGAAGACACATGCGCAAGGTGCCATGCAAGAAGACTAAGCTCTTCCCATATTTTCTTTTACCCAAAAGCCAGGAACGTTTCAGCCCCACCCCCTTGTAACCTTCACACTGAATGGGAAGCAGAGAAGGGAATGGAAGTGAAAAATGTTTGTGCATGTAAACCATAAGACCATAATAGTCCTGATATCATAATTTAAAATCACAATATGGAAGGAAGTTGCTGTAGACAATATGTATGAATCTAAGACAACAATGACACATACAAGGGGGTGCTGAAAAGTTCCTGGCTTTGGGTAAAAGAAAATACAAGAAGAGTTCAGTCTCCTTTCATGGCACCTTGGGCAGGTGTCTTCTACTATAATTCGGACCAACCAAACCCTTCAGAGTGGATTTTGTATACAAAAACTGAAAAAAGCCCATCATGTGCTTGTGTGTCTTTGAGTCTGTGTTTGTATCCCACCACTGCTTGACAACCAGTCTTGGTATGTTTATCTCCCCATAACTTAAGTTCAGCAAAAGAGTTTTAATAGAATAAGTACCAGGCTTAACAAAAAAACAAAAGGTAATTAATTACTGGGGTCAGTTAGTTTTGACCAAAACTTATCCAACATGACCACAGTGTAATGGCTGAAACAAGTAAAAGAGAAAAGATGGAGAAGTACAGTTATAGAAAATCCTCATTCTATGCAATAATAGATATTTAAAGCAGGGAAAATACCCTCTTCAAAGAAGGAGTTGAATACTATCTTGTTTTAGAAGAAGGGTGAGAGGGAAAACCTGCGAAGCCAGTGCACCATATGCTTCTTGTCTCTTAACCCTACAAGGTGTTTACAATAGTCATGGTTCCTGTGCTAGTAGCACGTAAAAAGCATCATTCGAATGTTGTCAATGCCAGTACTGCCTGACTGGCCCTCATGCCAGTAGCATGTAAAAAGCACCCACTACACTCTTTGAGTGGTTGGCATTAGGAATGGCATCCAGCTGTAGAAACTCTGCTGGATCAGATTGGAGCCTGGTGCAGCCATCTGGTTCGCCAGTCCTCAGTCAAACCATCCAACCCATGCCAGCATGGAAGGCAGATGTTAAACAGCGATGATGATGGTCATTGAATGGATGAAAACATCTTGATGACCAACAACCAAAGCAAACAAACAGGTTTTCAGAAGGACTACAGTATGTTAGATTGTATATTCATTCTAGCACACCTTCTTGAACAAGCAAAAAAATATCAGCTGCCTTTTTGTTTTACATTCGCTTGATTACAAAATGATGTTTGACAACGTCTAATATGAAACAATTCTGAGATCTCCAGTGAAACTGAAGCATAACACAAACTTTTCAGGGAGGAAAACTTGGGGTATATCTCTGAAATAGCTCTACTGTCACCACCTGTAAGAGTTCTAATCAGAAAGAGTATCAAACAAGGAAGTACCATTTTTCCAAAGCTCTTCACTACATGTCTCAAAATGGTCATTGAAAAGGAAGATTGCATTAACATCAGCAGTGAGCTAATAAACATACCTATAATTTGCATATGACATCCTCCTACTGGTTGCAGAAATCTCATACCAGCTCCAAACCGTATTGACAGAAGTGATCATCCAGATTTCACTTGTAGGCCTCTAAAACAATCCAAATGAAAGCAAAATACACATGGTCCAAAAACATAGCTCAAGGTCAAATAATGGTGGAAAGCAAAGAAGTTTGTTGTTATGTATAAGACAAGCAGTAAATATATGAACACTGCAATTTCATGCAAAATTGGAGCAGAATGGGAGGTACATTGTTTGGGCTAAATTTTATGGTTTGCATAGAAAGAAAAGAAAACACAATATTCCTGACTAGATTATGGCTAGGAGATAACAGATGACTCAAAGAAGCCACTATTAGCTTCTGTCGTGGCTTCAAGATGTCTCTGGAATCTGGCATGTCCATCCCTCACTGTTTCCTTGAGAAGATCTACAAATACCTTGATCTTGGCCATCAGTTCAGCCTTGATGTTTGCAGGAAGAGTAGTTGATGAATTTCCCAACAGTGCCCCACGTATAGTAATCCATGAAGTTACAATTGAGGGAATTACGAAGCAAGAGGTCAGAAATTAGAGGTAATAAAGTCATAGAAATTCTCTGACAACATCTTCTGACCCTTTCCAGAGATATGATAAGGAGCCAAAGCAGGTAATTTTGAAAGAATGGCAACAATAGTACTCACTCAGCATAAACTGGTTCTGCAGGGAAGCTGCAGCATGTTGGACAGCCTACAGCCTACGTCGGACGGCCTCATGGTAGAGAATATTTTTCGTTTTTGGCTTTCAGTGCACCTGATTCTTGAGCATCCGCCATATAATTTGCAGTGTGAGAAGCATGGTTGACCTAAATGGAGTCCTGTCATTGTTAGCATTTGGCCTTGGGACTTGTTGATGGACATGGCAAAGTCGAAGAGGGAACTGAAGTCAACACAAGGGACAGGCATTACTTATCTGATGGAGTAAGAGTTATCCTGGATATAAAGACGTTGTCTCTAATGTTGCAACCCATAAGAACTGTTGCTTCAATAACATGAGGCAGCACATTTTTACCAGCTGCATTGGAGGGAGCTGTGCCATTACCAATGGTGAGAAGTTACTTGGTGAAGTCACCTGATAAGCTGTTGACGAAAAGTTGGGCCTTCATGTTTGATCAAAAATTAGGGATTTAAGGGCAAAAAACCGATTTTCTATTCAGTTTTACGCAATTGTTGGTCACACATGGATGAATTTTGTGCAAATTTGAGTCTCCTAACGTTATCCTTAGGATGAGTGAATAGTGTGTAAAGCTTGAATGTAATCCACCAAAGCAGTGAGAAGCTTTTGAAGATTTAAAGGGGGAAAAAAGTGTATAAAATTGAATTTTTCACAGTTTTTTGTGTTTTTTTTTTGTTGCACAGGGATGCCTTTGACTTGATAGAACCGCTGTTACATGGTGGTTTTTTTAGCCATAAAAACTAAGGAAATTGAACTTTCCAGTTAAACATTTACTACCATGTAACTTTGCAAAAGTGTGAAAAATGGATTTTTTTCAAAGTTTTTGGCAAATTTTCCTGGGAATCAGAGACCTTGAGGCAGTTCCAATATATTTGTCTGAAATGTCGCAACATGACAGTCCTTTTTTACACCAAAATTATAAAAATTGGACGTTCCTGTAAAAACTTTTCTTGCGTGCAACTTTTGGCTTTTTTTTGCAAAAAGTGGGGGTCCCTTCAGTTTCATTGATTTTTCTCCTAGAAGGGGGTATCTCTAGGCATCAATAATGTGGCAGTGACTTACCTGGGTAAATTTGCCATTTAATAAAAAAAACTTCATCAAAATCGGATGAAAAATGTGGAGATGCATAAAAAGCACACACACACACACATTTTGAGTTTTATAGATATAGATCATGACAAAATGTTAGAAAATGTTTTGCGTTACAAATTATTTTGGTTTCAGCACTCTTATGGATTGGTATTTAAGCTCCTTGTGTCATCTTGTTTGCAAAATGGCCTCAGGACTAAAAGCAGCCACGTACATGCAGCTTTGCTTGGATTCACAGCCAAAGGTAAATCATCGGAGAAATTATTGATGGAGTGGATTCAAATGAGAATGACTTTTTTTTTTTTTAAGGTTGAAAGATGAAAGCAAAATAAGCAATGTTTATATTAAAACACACACATACATAAATAATAGTGAAGTCTTGTGTGCGACATACACACAAACCCACACTCATATATGTATGTATATATGTGCGTATGCATGTGTGTGTATATATATATATAAAAATATACGTATATATAGGAATATATATATAAATATATATGTGTGTATGTGTATGTCTATGTATGTATATTTAAATATATGTATGTAAGTATGTGGTAAGAAGCTTGCTTTCCAACCACATGGTTCCAGGTTCAGTCCCACTGTGGGACACTTTGGATAAATGCCTTCTACTATAGCTTCAGGCCAACCAAACCCTTACAAACGGATTTAGTAGATGGAAAGTGGATGAAGCCCATTGCAAATATATATATATATATATATATATATA
>NC_068996.1:39512842-39513422 GCF_001194135.2 Octopus bimaculoides | reverse complement strand
TATATATATATATATATATATATATATATATATATATATATCTACGTATGTTTGTCTTTTTGTCTGTCTTTGTTCCCCCACCATCACCACCACTCCTTGACAACCATTTGACTAAAATTCCTTCCAGCTGGTGCCCCAGCATGGCTACAGTCTAATGACTGAAGCAAGTAAAAGATAAAGGATATATATTTATATATATATATGTGTATGTATATGTGTGTATATATACCAACTCACACACACACAACAATATATAGATATAGCAAAAATTTAGATTCAGATTAATATGGTACTTAGGTTGAGGTACCAGAATTTAGTACAGTATTATCCATACAATTTCAAAGTAAGGTGATTAAAATCAAAATAAGCAACAAGGAGATCTAGAGGTAATGCAGTACGATCGTTTCATACGACTCCATTTAATTGAACAATACAATTATTACACCAATTTAGATATATATATATATATACATACACACGCATATATATATATATATATATACATATATATACATATATATATATATATATATATGTATATATATACATATACATATATATACATATATATATATATATA
>NC_068996.1:39508509-39512675 GCF_001194135.2 Octopus bimaculoides | reverse complement strand
TTATCAGTTGGTACACTCACCCCTCCATCCCCACCATAAAACATGACAAATTCCTCTCAACTTTCTTGACAACTCCTCCATACGTATATCTCTGTAGCCCACACCCAGCGACCCGGAATACCTTTGCCTCATCTCCTTCCTTAATCTTTACTTACATAAACCTTTCTACTATAGGCACAAAGGTCTGAAATTGTTGGGGAGGTGGGGGGGGCTAGTTGATTATGTCAATCCCAGTATTTCACTGGTATTTAATTTATCGACCCTGAATGGATGAAAGGCAAAGTGCACCTTGGCAGAATTTGAACTCAGAATGTAGTGACAAATTAAATATTTTTACTTACAGGCACAAGGGTGGCTGTGTGGTAAGTAGCTTGCTTACCAAACCCATGGTTCCGGGTCATTCCATATGGGTGGCACCTTGGGCAAGTGTCTTCTACTATAGCCTCGGGCTGACCAAAGACTTGTGAGTGGATTTGGTAGACAGAAACTGAAAGAAACCCGTCGTATATATGTATATATATGTGTGTGTGTGTGTGTATGTTTGTGTGTCTGTGTTTGTCCCCCCCCCCCAACATCACTTGACAACCGATGCTGGTGTGTTTATGTCCCCGTAAACTAGTGGTTCGGCAAAAGAGACCGATAGAATAAGTACTAGGCTTACAAAGAATAAGTCCTGGGGTCGATTTTGCTCAACAAAAGGCGGTGCACCAGCATGGCCACAGTAAAAAGACTGAAACAAGTAAAGGAGTAAGAGAATAATGCCTGCAATTTTTATTGTCAACCCAAACCAGATTATTATTACTACATACCCCACTCATTTGGTAGCTAAGACCCTTTTTTAAAATTTTCTTGTATCAATGGAAAATGTAAAGATGATGCGTACTTTACAAGTCGCATCACAAGTTATCCATTAGTATAAGTCACATCACAAATTATCAAATAAGACCTGATATAATGTAAGAGGAATAATTAATCTTCAAGATATGTTACAAGTTTTCTAGTACTACTGGCAGGATAAAATGCACGTAGTGGATGGTCATACAAAATATGTCCAGCCATTGAAAACATACCACCAGAGCTGGATTAACCATTAAGCAAAATCAGCCTAAGCTTAGGGCATCAAGGGAAGGGCGATAGGGGGGGGGGCACCACAGAAATGATAAATGGTTTATGGCATAAAAGAAATCACTTTAAACTTGCTCAAATAGTATTCGTGATGCCTTATCTTAATATATAAAGCACAAGTTTGTGTGTGTGTGTGTGTATGTTTCTTATGCATTCAAAAACTTAGTTGCCAGGTTTTGATGTAAGGGGTGTCAAAAGATTCAGTAATCTTTTGGCTACCAAATAAACTTTACTTTCATTTAGATATTTGCCTTATGAAAATTTAACATTTTTATCTTTCTATCAGTCAACTATTGTAAACGATGTTTTATACCATCACCACGACGATGTCTCATTTTCTATATGAGTGTGTATGTGCCTGTGAGTGTGTGTGTGTGTTTGCAAGTCCATTACGTACTTTAGGCCAATGACTGAGAAGTATATATGTATGAGTGTATGTGACAATGTATGTGAGTGTGAATATACATACATTTTTGTGACTACTGACACACACACACACACGCACACATACACACACATTTAAAGAGAGAGAGAGACACACACAGAGGGACAGAGATATTCCTGAGTTGTGAATGAACGTATGCCTCTCTGGGTCTGTCTTAGAATATGTATGTGATATATGGGGTACTAGAAGATTCAGTAATCTTTCAGCTACCAAAGAAACTTTATTTTCATTTACATATTTGCATTACAAAAATTTAGCATTACAATATTTCTGTTAGTCAACTATCGTAACCGTAACCGACATTTTATACCACAACTATGACAATGATGATGACATCACATTTTCTGTATGAGTCTGTATGTGTCTGTGAGTTTATGTGTTTGCGCATTTGCTACATACTATAGGCTGATGATTGACAAGTATTTGTGTACAAGTGTATGTGCCGGTGTATATATGTGTGAATATACATCCATTTTTGGGACAACTGACACATACACTCACACACACACACACACATCTAAAGAGATAGTGACACATACAGAGGGACAGAGATACTCCTGAGGTGTGTGTGAATGTATGTCTCTCTGTGTCTGTTTTAGTATATGTATGTGAGTGTATGTCAGACTGTATGCATGTACGACTATGCGTGTGATAATTTTTATGTTAAACCTCAGACAATTAAACCCACACACACACATCTACACATACATATATATGTGTATGAGTGTGTATGTATCTGTGAGTATGTGTGTGATTCTGCATTCATTATGTCTATAGTAAACTGAAGTAAAGAAGATTTTATGCCATTTTAATGAGGCCACATCTAATGAAGGAGCCATCCTTATGGTTGGTGATCCCCATGAAAATCATGATATTCTCATTCATGCTCGAGATAACCCCCTTAAACGTGTTTCAGAGACTCATCCCTCTTATGATGCTCTCCAGTATCCCTTTATTTTGTGGAATGGACAAGATGGGTATCATTTTAATATTCCACAAATTGAACCTGCAACACAAGAGCCAAATACAAACAAAAAGATGTCGTCAAATGACTTCTATTTTTACCAACTGATTTTAAGACCAGAACAATCAAATCAATTACTCATGTATCGTGATCTACTTCAGCAATATTTGGTTAATATGTATGCTAAAGTTGAAAGTGGGCGTCTCTTCTACATTTGTAACAAACAAAAAAAGTTAAGGGCTAAAAATTATGTTCATCTCCAAGATGCTCTGAGGACAGATGGTGATATTCAGAAACATGGGGCAACTTATAATCCTCCCATCATCATTCACGGGTGGTCCTCGATATATACACAAACGAATGCAAGATGTTATGACATATGTCAGGACATATGGAAAACCAGATCTTTTTGTCACTTTCACCTGCAATCCTAAATGGGAGGAAATAAAACCTAACCTTTTTTTTAAGAGTTGCATCTTCTGGTTCTGCAGCTACCCTCCTCAAAGTATTTCTTAGTTTATCTGTAAATTACACTGATGTAAACTGGGTATATGAAAGAACTTTGGTCAGCCTGAGGCTATAGTAGAAGACACTTGCCCAAGGTGCCACGCAGTGGAACTGAACTCCAAACCATGTGGTTTGGTAAGCAAGCTACTTACCACACAGCCACTCTCATGTGTATATATCATCATCATCATCATCATCATCATCATCATCATCATCATCGTTTAACGTTCGTTTTCCATGCTAGCATGGGTTGGACGATTTGACTGAGGACTGGTGAAACCAGATAGCTACACCAGGCTCCAATCTGATTTGGCAGAGTTTCTACAGCTGGATGCCCTTCCTAATATATATATATATATATATATACACACACACATATATATGTGTGTGTGTGTATGTCTGTGTTTGTATCTCCACCATTGCTTGACAACCGATGTTGCTGTGTTTACATTCCCCATAACTTAGCAGTTCGGCTAAAGAGACTGGTAGAATAAGTACTAGGCTTACAAAGAATAAATCCTATATATGTGTGTGTGTGTGTATGCCTATAAATGCCCACAGACACACACACACACACACCGCAGGCTTATGCAAAGTTTCTGTCTCCCAAATTCCACTAATAAGGTATTTGTGTCAACCAGTGCTGCAGAATTGAACCCTGAATGCTCTGGTTGTTTGTGAAAGCCAACAAGTTTTTTTGTTTTTTTTTAACCACACAGCCTGGAAATAACAAGGATTTATCTCCTTCTTACTATCTCTATTTATCTATCCAGTTTTCAACTTATATTATCTGTATATCTGTGAATATACACACTGGATATTAACAAACCTTTGAGTACTGCAGGGAATAGTTTTTTGAACAGGAAATCAAAGTGGGCAACAACAACAACAACAACAACAACAACGACAAGAACAACAACACCAACAAATTAAGAATGTTATTATTGCATTTATATATTTCAAAGGAAAACTCCAAAGAGTTCTGCGTTAGCATGTAGATTGTGAGCCATTGCTTGGGGGAGTCTTGTTTTACCTCAAGAGATGAACCTGCCATCATTATGAATCTGTTTGTGTTTGTGTTTCTCTGTGTGTGTGTGTGCGCATGCGTTTATGTGTGTGTGTATA
>NC_068996.1:39502602-39508082 GCF_001194135.2 Octopus bimaculoides | reverse complement strand
TGTAACATGCATAATGCTTATATCTGTGTGTGTCTGTGAGGATGTGTGCGAGCATGTATATAGGTATATGCATGCACCTGTGTATATTTGTGTGTGTGTGTGTATGTGTGTGTGTAGTTAGATAAATAGATAGATACATACCTACATACATACACATACATACATGCAAACATACATACATATACACACATACAAACATACACATACATACACACATACATACACATACACGCACATGTTAGGACATACATACATACACACACATGTACATACATACATACATATATGTGTGTTTTATGAGTATTTGCATAAGTCTGTACATAGGTATATGTGGGTGCAAGTTCAGTATACAAATAAAACATAAAAATACAAAAAGAAAAAAAGAAAGCAAGCTATAAACTATAATAATAACTTAGGCTGATTGGTTTATGTGAAAATACATTCAATAGATGTGACCAATGAATGCCAAGAGATTTACTCAAATAAATGTATGTTTATAAAGCTATGTACATAGCCTGAAGTTGCACAATGTTATACCATAATTATATTAGATGGAAGCGTATCCGCAACTATGTGACAAGGTAGCAAAACGTGAAGTATTACCTCCATCGAAAATATAAGTTACAATAAAATGAAATACAGAATAAAATGAAAAATAAAATACAGACTAGGTGCAGGTGTGACTTCCCAACCACATGGTTCCGGGTTCAGTCCCACTGCATGGCACCTTGGACAAGTGTCTTCTACTATAGCCTCGAGCCGACCAAAGCCTTGTGAGTGGATTTGGTAGACAGAAACTGAAAAAAGGTGTCGAGCTGGCAGAAATGTTAACACCCCGGGCGAAATGCTTAACTATTTCGTCTGCCGTTACATTCTGAGTTTAAATTCCGCCGAGGTTGACTTTACCTTTCATCCTTTCGGGGTCGATTAAATAAGTACCAGTTACGCACTGGGGTCAATGTAATCGACTTAATCTCTTTGTCTGTCCTTGTTTGTCCCCTCTATGTTTAGCCCCTTGTGGGCAGTAAAGAAATAAGAAGCTGAAAGAAGCCAATCATATGTACAAGGGAGTACCCAAAAGAAACCGGAATTTTGCAATATTATTTTATTCCTTTAGATTTACATGTTTACACTTTTATCGTCTTCAGAGTATTCTCCATTTGAAGCAATACATCTGTCCAGATGTGTTTTCCACTGTTTGAAGCAATGCTGAAACTCTTGCGAAGCGATGCCATTTAATGCCTCTGTCATTCTTTTCTTTACCTCTTCCTCATATGTAAATTGCATAGCACCAGCTTTCGTCACCAGTGATGACCTATAAACAAAGGTCAGGATCAATTTCCAACTGTTCTTTCAGTTCATGATATGCATTCAATCCTGACTGCTTTTGATCTTCTGTGAGCAAGTAGGACACAAATTTTGCTGCAACTCTTTTCATTCGCAGTTCCTTGCTCAAAATTCATTGGCAGGAGCCCCATTACACACCAGTCATATCAACAAGTTTGTCAATTGTTCGGTAATGGCCCTCAAAGATCGCTTCATGAATTTTCTTGATCTTTCCGTTCATTCAGGAGATCGATGGCCACTCTGGACAAGGTTGGTCTTCAAGCGACAAGTGACCATTCCTAAAGCATGGAAACCACTCCTAATCTTGTGTTTTGCTCATGGCAACATCCAGTAAGCTGTTTGAATCATGACAACTGTTTCGGCTGCTGTTTTCCCCAGCAGAAAACAGAATTTCACAGAAGCATGCTGGTCCTTCATTTCAGCCATTGCACAAATCCCTACCCACACTTTCTGTGTCTTCAGCCACTACCCCTTTCTTTGTCTCCAGCCACTGCATTCTTTGCCCCCTGCCATACTCCATTATAAACTGTTGACTTATCTGCTGTCATTCTCAATGCCCCCTCATTTCTACCATCACGCTCCACATACTATAGCCCCTTTCTATACCCCTATATCACCCTCTCCATTACTCGTATATCTTGCACATCAACCCTTCACTTTCTGTTCTATTCTTCTTCTTGGACCACTCCCATATCTCCTAACTCACCCCTCTACATACTAGGGTTTCCCATCATCTGCATCCCCAACTCTTTTTCAACCCTCAATGCATTAAGCTCTCCCTCTACCTGTTTACTCCCACCAACACTCTCTTATGAAAGCATCTGCTCTCTCAACCCCTTCCATCCACAGTCTGTATTCTCTCTTATGCTCACCTTTTCATTCCTTGAGAGTTTGTTCTAGCACCCTATATATATATATATATATATATATATATATATAACAATAATGTTAGGGATAAAAATTCAAATTTACAGGGAAAAATTCAATTTAATTTAATTTATCAAAATTAAAATTAAATTAAATTTCACAATATATAATATATAAATATATGATTTAGAGAAAAATACCACAATTCTTGAATTCATCCATGAAAATCCAATCACATATAGAAAAATTTAATAAGTAAATACACTAAAAAGACCTATAATAAAAATACTAAGTAATAAATATTAAAATAATAAAACGACTACACATGTTTCATAACCACATTTTCAAATAGAAAATAAAATAAAAATAAAATCATTCACCTTGACTGACCAGTCCGTCAGGCATTCATTTGACACCACCGGTCACAAAACGCATGCTGTTTTAGCCATAAGATGACGCCATCCCGCTGGCTGGGCGGGTAGGCTGCAGAAACAGTAAGAAAGAGCGAGAGAAAGTTGTGGTGAAAGAATACAGCAGGGTTCACCACCACCCCCTGCCGGAGCTTCGTGGAGCTTTTAGGTGTTTTCGTTCAATATGCACTCACAACGCTTGGTCAGGGAATCGAAACTGCAATCCCACAACCGCGAGTCCGCTGCCCTAACCTCTGGGCCTCCACCATATATATATTTCTTTATTGCCCACAAGGGGCTAAACATAGAGGGAACAGACAAAGGCATTAAGTCGATTACATCGACCCAGTGCGTAACTGGTACTTATTTAATCGATCCCGAAAGGATGAAAGGCAGAGTCGACCTCTGCGGAATTTGAACTCAGAACGTAACGGCAGACGAAATACTGCTGAGCATTTCGCCCGGCCTGCTAACGTTTCTGCCAGCTCCCCGCCTTCACCATATGTGTGTGTGTGTGTGTGTGTGTCCTCCTGGGGTTAAAATGGTAGTAACGTCAGTCCCTACAGTACAGCCCTTTTTAAATGGCAATGTCCATTACCTCCCAGTATAGTTACTACTTTCATATCTCTTATAGAGGTTTTCTAACAGACTATTTTGCATGTTGCAAGATCAGAGACTGGTCGTTACTTATTTTCTATATATTGCAAGCTGGAGCAAACTACTGCTATCTCTAGCAGACCAGTATCCACCACCGAGGCTGAGCAGAAAGAGCTTGAAACCGTAGTCTGTTGGTTTTGTTGCTGGAAGATGGTAGGGGTCCGTTTCCCTGCTTGCAATGTATATCAGGTGCAGCTGAAAGAGGTATCCTCCTGGGGTTAATATGGTGGTAACATGGCTGTTCCTATGGAATAGCCATATTGAAGTGGCAACAAACATTTTTTCAGTAGAGTTGCTACTTACATCTCCTAGAGTGAGTTTTCTAACTGGCTAATTTGCTTGTTGTGTGTGTGTGTGCATGCATGTGTGAGTGTGCGTGTGTGTTTGAATGTGAATGCGTGTGCATGCATGTGTGTGTGTGTGAATGTGCGTGTGTAAGTGAATGTATGTGTGTCTGTGTGTGAATATGTGTGCATGCATGTGTGTATGCGTCTCTGTGTGTGTGTGAGTGTGCATGTGTGTGAATGTGAATGTGTGTGTGTGTTTGAATGTGAATGTGCATGTATGGGAATGCATGCGTGTGTGTGTATGTGAATGTATGTGTGTGTGTGAATATGTGTACATTCATATGTGTGTGTGTGTTTGAATGTGAATGTGCGTGTATGTGAATGCTTGTGCATGCATGTGTGTGTGTGTGTATTCGTGAATGTATGTGTGTGTGAATGTGTATGTGAATGTGTGTGTGTATGAATGTGTGTGTGTATGAATGTGCATGTGTGTGTGTTTGTGAATGAGTGTGCATGCATGTGTGTGTATGTGTGTGTGTGTTTGTGTGAATGTGTGTGCATGCATGTGTGTGTGTCTTTGTATCGGTATGACCTCTTTGTCTTGACATTTTATGATTTGCTGTAAATGAATGTCAGTGTCATACAAGCAGGAATATGTCAATCCATAGGGAAAGAAGTGAGGGGTTTGTGGCAGGAAAGGCATCCAGCTGTAGAAAATCTACCTCAGCAAAATTTTCCTCTGACCAACACAAGCATGGAATAGTGGATGTTAAGACACTGCTGTTGCTGCAGGTGATGATGATGATGATGATGATGATGATGATGATGATGATGATGATGATGATGAGAATAATAACAGTGATGATGATGGTGGTGGTGGTGGTGATATTGATCTTACGTTGGGGGACATGTTATTCCACTAAGGAAAGCATGCACGCAGACTATATTACAGATTTTTATTTTTAACTAATTAACCAATTAATTTATCATTTAATTAAATTATTGATTGAGTCTTGGAGGTTTTGCTCTACATAACAGTGATTTTCTTTAATCGGTCCTGTAGCGGGTTTCCTTCTGTCTTTATGTCTAGTATTTATATGTATTTAGGTGTGTGTGTGTGTGTGTGTGTGTGTGCGCGCGCGTATGGGCATGCGTGTGTGTGTGTGTGTGTATGCATGAAAGTGATGTGAAAAGTGATGTGCATGCATGCGATTGTGTATGTGTGTGTGTGTGTGAGCAGTCGGGCATGTGTGTGTGCACGTGCATGCATGTAGGTGGGCATGCATGTCTGTGTGTGTGTGTGTGTGTGTGTAGGCATGCATGTGTGTGTGTGTGTGTGAGCAGTCGGGCATGTGTGTGAGTGTGTGTGCATGTGCATCCGTGGGCATGTATATCTGTGTGTGTATGTGTGTATGTGTGTGTGTGTGGGCGCGTATGGGCATGTGTGTGTGTGTGTGTTGTGTGCAGGCATGTGTGTGTGTGTGTGTATGCGCGTGCATATAGTTGTAATGGTGGAAAGTGATGTGCATGCATTGTGTGTGTATGTGTGTGTGTGTGTGTGTGTGTGTGTGAATGGTACTGAGAGTCAACACGTATGCATGCGTGTGTGTGATTGCATGTGCCTCAGCTTTTCGTTGTTTTCGTAACCTGAACTTGCGATAACGCACATGTACAGATACGTAAAAAGACATACAATCACACACGCGTGCATGTACATGCTTGTATAAGCAGATATTTACTTTTGTTGCTGTTTTTTTGTTGTCATGTGGGTAGGCAGTAAGTAGCAGGTCACACTGTCTAGTTCTTGTATCATTATTATTATTATTATTATTATTATTATTATTATTATTATTATTATTATTATTATTATTATCATCAGCCTTGTATTATTATTGTTCATGGTGCTCTGGTG
>NC_068996.1:39495216-39501006 GCF_001194135.2 Octopus bimaculoides | reverse complement strand
TATGTGTAACCACATAGTTCTGGGTTCGGTCCTACGGCTTGGCATCTTGGGCAAGTATTTTCTGCTTATAGCCGTGGGCTGACCAAAACCTTCAGATTGAATTTGGTAGATGGAAACTGAAAAGAGAAGCCTGTCATATATATGGTGCTCCAGCATGGCCGCAGTCAAATGACTGAAACAAGTAAAAGAGTATATATATGTTGTTGCTTGTTCTTTCTTGAGCCATGCTTGGCTCATAAGGGCTGGTTTCCCGGCTTCATTGGCGTATAGGTTCCCCACCTAGACGGGATGCTGGTCTATTGCAGGTGAGTTGCTAGATGCAGGAGGAAAGAGTGAGAGAAAGTTTTGGCAAAAGAGTCAACAGAGGTTCGCCATTACCTTCTGCCAGAGCCGCATAGAGCTTAGGCGTTTCCCACGTCGCTCAGTCTGAGATTCAAATCCATGATCCCTCATCGCTGCTCTAACCACAAGGACATGTGCCTCCACATACACACACACACACACACACACACACATACATATAATAATAATAATAATAATGATGATGATGAAGATGATAATGAAGGCAGCTATATACAATATAAAATCAAAAAGAAGTCATTAATTGTGACTGAGTGTGCTGCTTAGCACCTATATTGCTAGAAATGAGAGTTTTAAAAACCCCTTAGAGCTGCAATAAAGCACATTTTCGTATGCTGACAGGGGAGATAACTGTCCCACAACGAAGCCTGTATATGACTATACAGGACTAGTTTCACTTGAAATTACAAACTCATCAGTGGTGACTACTCCATCGCTGAATGGTTTGGTTAAATCCTAACTGTCAGTATATATATATATATTTACCATATGGATCTATGGCTGCTTCAGCAAAATGCTAATGTGTAAATTATAAAATAATGAAGTCAGCTATATGCAATAAAAAACCAAAAAGGAAAAATTCAGTTATCACTAATTGTGACTTAGGGTGCAGGGTAGAAATATATATGTTGTGTGTGTGTGTGTCATTGGTTTGGGTATGTATTTGTCCCCTACCATCACTTGTCAACTGGTGTTGGTGTGTTTACATCCCTGTAACTTAGCGGTTAAGCGAAAGAGAATAATACAATAAATACTAGGTTTAAAATGAAAAAAATAAATAAAATAAATATTGGTGGGGTGGGGCGATTCGTTCAACTAAAAATTCTTTAAGACGGTGCCCCAGCATGGCCACAGTATAATGACTGAAACAAGTAAAAGAAAACAGATAAAAGATTGTATTTATTCAAGTTAAAGAACAAAATAAGAAGAGAAGGAAGACAAAGAGTGTGTTAGAGGGAGAGGGAGGGTGACAAAGAGAGAGAGAGAGAGAGAGTGGGAAAGAGAGAGAGAAAGAATGTGTATTAGAGAGAGAGAGAGATACACAAAGAAAGAAAGAGAAAGAAAGGAAGAGGAAAAGAGAGAGAGAGACAAAGAATGTGTGTTAGAGAGAGTGGGGGGAGAAACAGACAAAGAGAAAGAGAGCAGAGACAGAGAGAGAGGGATAGACAGATAGGACAGAGACAGAAAGAGAGAAAGAGACAGAAAGAGAGAGAGAAAGAAAGTAAAATTAATCACAATGGTAGAATGCTGACATAAACAAAATATAAATATAAATATAAAATACATACAAATAACAATAAATGATGTGTTTTTCATATTTTTAATAATAATGCTATAGATTATAATAACCAAAATAAAATGCAGGATAAGACAAGAAAAAAATAGAATTATATATATGTGTGTATGTATATATATATGTGTGTGTGTGTGTGTGTGTATGTGTGTGTATATATATATATATATATGTATCATCATCGTCGTTTAATGTCCGCTTTCAATGCTGGCATGGGTTGGACAGCATGACTGAAGGCTGGCCAGTCAGAAGGCTGCACCTGGCTCCAATCATGCTCGAATGGAGCTTTTAACATGTCACTGGCACGGGTGCCAATCAGGGGGTACTATCATTGGCCACGTCAACAATTTTGCTTGCTTCAACAGGTCTTCGCAAGCGCAGAATATATATATATATATATATACATGTAGGGATGAGTATGTGGTAAGAAGTTTGCTTCCTGGCCAAGTGGTCTTGTGCTCCGTCCCACTGTGTGGCACCTTGGGCACACTAAAGCTTTGTGAGTGGATTTGGTAGACGTAAACTGAAAGAAGCCTGTTGCATATGTGTGTGTATGAGTGTGTGTGTGTGTTTGTGCATGTGTTTACGTCTCTCAGTATCTATCTATCCATCTATATATACATATATATATATATGTATGTGTATATATATATATATATATATATATATATATATACACACACACATACACACACACATATATATATATATGTATATGTTTGTATGTATGGATGTATATATCTATGTATGTGTTTGTTCCACACCACTGCTTGACAACCAGTGTTGCTTCATTTACTTCCTCATAATTTAGCGGTTCATTTACAAACCAGAATAAGTTCTAGGCTGTAAAAAAAAAACACATACTGTGGGTCAATTCATTTGACTAAAACCCTTAAAGTTGGTGCTCCATCTTGGCTACAGTGCAATGATTGAAGCAAGTAAAAGATAAACGATTAAAAAAGATGAAGTCTAAAATTACGTGATATGACAATGCTTTTTATGTAGTGTGGAGGCACAATGACCCAGTGATGGTTAGGGCAGTGGATCCGTGGTCATAGGATCCTGATTTTGATTCCCAGACCGGGAGTTGTGAGTGTTTATTGAGCGAAAACACCAAAAACTCCATGTGGCTTTGGCAGGGGATGGTGGCGAACCCTGCTGTACTCTTCCACCACAACTTTCTCTCACTCTTACTTCCTGTTTCTGTTGTACCTGTATTTCAAAGGGACAGCCTTGTCACACTCTGTGTCACGTTGAATCTCCCCAAGAACTACGTTAAGGGTACACGTGTCTGTGGAGTACTCGGCCACTTGCACGTTAATTTCATGAGCAGGCTGTTCCGTTGATCGGATCATCTGGAACCCTCGTCATCATAACTGGAGGAGTGCCACGATTTATATGTAGTGAAGCATATGTTTTGAAGACTAATATGACACAATACAGTTCCATATTTAAGAGATGAGGAATTATGTACCTTATTTACATTTGATGGATATTTGTCCTCATCTTGTTATTAGGAATGAGAACCCAGGTACGAAGTTTCCCCCAAGACACCTGATAAAGGCTGGGAGGTATATCAGCCAAAACATTGCGTTTGCAACAAATAAGATGAGGGCAAATATCCATCAAATGTAAATAATGTATATAATTCCTCATCTCTTAACTATAGAACTGTATTATCTAATCGGTACAGAGCCGACATTAGACTTCAATGGAGACATAGAGAAACTCCATCAAAAACTAGCTCGTCTATCAAACCATCTAACTTTCTTGTGTGGATATAAAACAATTAAAAAAATAACATCAAAAAATACCTTAGGAATGAGAACCTACGTTCAAAATTTTCCCAAGACACCTGATGAAGGCTGGAGGGTATGTCAGCCAAAACATTGTATTAATAACAAACAAAATGGAGACAAATATCCGTCTAATGTAAATAATATAATATGACACAGTTTAAAAAATGCAGCTATTGAGGAAAACCCTTATACAATTCTTTTTTCCTCCCCTTTTTAGAACTTCATTAGTTACGATGACAAGGGTTCCAGTTGATCGAATTAACAGAACAGCCTGCTCATGAAATTAATGTGCAAGTGGCTGAGCACTCCACAGACAGGTGTACCCTTAACGTAGTTCTCGTGGAGATTCAGCATGACACAGAGTGTTACAAATCTGGCCCCTTTGAAATACAGATACAACTCATTTTTGCTAGCTGAGTGGTCTGGAGCAATGTGAAATAAAGTGCCTTGCTCAAGGGCACAATGCACCACTGGGAATTGAACTCGCGACCTTACGATTGTGAGCTAAATACCCTAACCATTAAGTGATGCACCTTTATTCAGTCATTAGTTCTGGCACTCTGTTGGTTACAACAATGAGGGTTCCAGTTGATCCAATCAACAGAACAGCCTGCTCATGGAATTAACATGCAAGTGGTTGAGTACTCCACAGATACATGTACCCTTAATGTAGTTCTCAGAGAAATTCAATGTGACACAGAAAATGTGACACAGAGTGTTACAAGGCTGGTCCTTTAAATGACAGGTACAACTCATTTTAGCCAGTTGAGTTAAAGGAACATGTGAAACAAAGTGCCTTGTTCAAGGACACAATGTACCCCTGGGAATCGAACTCACAACCTTACAATCATGAGCTGAATACCCCTAACCATTAAGCCATGCACCTTCATTCAATCATCAGTTCTGGCACTGTTAGCACTCCACAAACATGAGTTCCAAGTAATGCCAACTTTTGCAATACACCTAGGTTGCAGGGTATTTCTAAAGTTTCCAGATGGTTTTTCAGGTTGGCTGGTATTGAACCCAATGCTCTGATGACAATAGGGATAACCTTTGTTCGACTCTCGTAGCTGCCACATCTTAGCAATCTCAATTCTCAAGTCTCCACATTTATCAATCTTTTCTCTTTCTTTCTTGATGATATATTGATCTCCTGACACTGCCACATCGATCATAAGGCACTCTTGTTTGTACCTCTTAAAGGTTACTATAACCAGCCTTTATTGCTCTAACACTTTGTCTGTCTGGAAATCAAATTCCAAGAGGATTTTTACCTTCCCCTTTTTGTCCATTATCTTATCCGGTGTATGTTGGTACTAAGCACTTGTAACCTCGTATCCATAGTTCCGGTATACTAGCCAGTGGAGGTTTTGAGCTACCTTGTCGTATCTATGCTTGTACTCTTTCTGCACAAGACTTTCACAAGCACTAACAATGTGAGTCACACTTTCGACCCCCTTCCAACACATTCTGAAGAGGTTCATTGCTCTTGTGTGGTATATATCCCTTTTCCCTGAGTTGATCCTGGGCAGCAATGATTAGGCTTTCAATATTCTTTTTTAGGTCACCCTTGCTGAGCCACCTCCATGATGCCTCCTGGTCTTTTAATTTGTTAGTTTCACGATGGAACTGACCACGTATTATTATCATTGTTGTTGTTGTTGTTTATTTATTATTAACTTTTAATCTGCATGTTTGTTACAATCACTTGCTGTGTCACACCCAGCATCCTAGGTTGAGTGAAGGATAAGACATGTTACAGTATGACTGAAAATTGGGGAGGGGAAGTGACAGGAACAGTAGAAAATATCTTCATGTAATACAAACAGACATTTAAATTTTCTTAGAGTGTGGGCAGTACTTGTCAGCACAATCGTTTGGATTTCTCTGAGACATGGTTCTCCTGGGATGTTATCTTGATATTTCTGACATCCCTTTTTTTTTTATCATACCTAGGGCACCTACAATAACAGGAACAGCTCTCACTTTAAGATGCCACATTTTTTGTATTTCAATTTCCCAGTTCTTATATTTACTTAATTTGTCAAATTCCTTTAGATATATTTTTATCAATAGGAACACTTACAACTATTAGTCTACGAGCATTTTCTTCCCTGTCTTTAATAATTATGTCTGGTCGATTAGCCTAGATCATTTTGTTGTTGTTGACTGGAAAATCCCAGAAGATAGTGACATTTTTACCATCAACAAATGGCTCAGGATGACGTTCATACCAGTAAGCAGGAGTACCGATGTAGTGTTTATATATTTTCCAATGTAAATACTGTCCTACCCTATCCTGGCAATTTTTGTATTCATTCAGTGTCAGCACAGGAC
>NC_068996.1:39491883-39494468 GCF_001194135.2 Octopus bimaculoides | reverse complement strand
CGAGTTACCTCTATTTCCAGGTCTTTGTATTTTGAAAGTTTTTCCATTTCTTTTAGAGAGACGTTGTCATCTGCTGGTATTGATACATCAATTAGAAAGCATTTATTTTCTTCATGATCTTTGACAACTATATCTGGTCTATTTGCCTTTATCATTATTATTACTATTATTATTATTATTATTATTATTATTATTATTATTATTATTATTATTATTATTGTTATTGAGTGAGAGAGCAGTGCATGCCATCAAAGTGACACTGGGGTAAAACATAAGAAGCCCAGTATACCCATCATGACTACCCGTCTGATAAGGGTACACCAAGTACATGCATCACAACCATGTGTGTGCAACATAGTGATCTCAAATCAAGATTAACAGCACATGACCTTGCAATGGGGCCCAGTTAGAATTTTCTTCAGGTCAAGTAGCTCATCACACTCAAAAGGACCCTGAATAAGGGTTGTTTAAGGATGTTGAACAAAACACCCATGTTTTCAAAGGTGAATTATCCAGACTCCAAAGAATTTCTCTCAACACATGGCTATGATGTTCCCGTACTACTTCTGCTCCTGATCAGAGATGCACATATTGTCAGCCCATAAGGGACATGCTCAACTGGTTAAGGTCAAACAACTGACAAACAGATCTGTGGTATTGAGCAGAATATTTGCTGTAGCCCATCTTTTATACCAAGACAAAACAATATACATGATAACACTTCCAATCAATTAAGACCAGAAGCCATGAGAGCCACTGTCTGGTACTACATCAGGGTATTTATAATGATAATAATAATAAGAACAACAACAACTATTATTATTATTATTATTATTATTACTACTATTATCATTGTTATTATTATTATTATTATTATTATTATTATTATTATTATTATTATTATGATCATCATCATTGTTATTATTATTATTATTTTTCAAAAAAGTAATGTATACTATAATATTACTTTAGGTTAAGTATGCAATATATCAAATATTCAAAATTATACTAATATGTATACACTCAAATATATACATATATACATGAAGAAACATAAAATATAGAATAAATAAAATATATGCATCAAGAAAAATAAAAGTGAATGTCCTGTTTCATAATTTATTGACCACACACCCTTTGAATGTATATATCGATACATGAGTGGGTGGGTGTGTTTATACAATAAGTTTCTTTGAGATTCTGTCTACCAAATCTTCTCACAAAGTTTCAGTCAGCCCAGGACTATACTGCCATGCACTTGGACTGAACCCAAAACCAAGTGGTTGGAAAGCAAGCTTTTCAACCAAACAAATCATGCCTGTGCTTAAATCCCCAAAATGAAATAAGAACGTAACAGACGACAATAAAAACATACAGACAGATAGACGATACAAAGACGAACAGGAAAAAACAAGGATGGATCATTCATGGCCTTCTATTCATCAGTCAAGTTTCCTGATTATCATTACAGTTTCAGCCTGTTACCGTTGAGACAGTTCGAAATTTGTTGGCCACAAAATACTAAGCTAAGAGCATTAAATTTTGGGAAGAAAGCAAGTGAATGTGTATGACAACACAGACAAAAACAAAAATTGAGAAAATGGAGAAAATGTTACATGATTACAAATATAAACAAGAGAATGACAACAGGTGTCTTTTGACTAATAAGGACGAATCAAGTTGAGCTGATGTGTGGAGTGAAAGCCTTGAGGCACAAAGCATAGATACATACATACATACATACATACATACATACATACATACATAGGGGAGAATTCACAAAAAACCAAAGGACAAAGACAGGTGGTGTAGAAAACAAACAGATGTATTAGTTTAATGCTTGGGAAGTGAAAAAGTCTTTAATGTTTCGAGCCTATGCTCTTCCACAGAAAGGAACACAGGAAGAAACAAGGAGAGAAAAATAAAAGAATGCGTAGTGGCTAGCAAACTATCATGGCGAATCTATCATGCCAACCACCCCGAGAGTATAGTGGGTGCTTTTTATGTGCCACCAGCACAGGAGCCAGTCAGGTGGCCTTGGCATCGATCACATTCGGATAGTGCTTTTTATGTGCCACCAGTACGGGAACCAGTCTGGTGAACCTTGCATCAATCACATTCAGATAGTTCAGGTAGTACATACATACATGCATACATATATATATATATATATATATACATAATATACATACATACATACATACATACATACATACATACATACATATGCACACATACATACTTCTAGCTGCTCATCCATAATACCCAAGCTTATGCAAATATGTAACACACGTTCTTGAACTAACTTCTAGCTGTTTTGCAATGTCAGAAGCCTCGAACGGGGTTCGTATTCCACAACCCTCTTCAAAACAGCAAAGCTTCCTTTCCAAGGGCCTGGGTTGGCCAGGACGAGAATCTGTTGATTCTTTTCCTTGGTTTTTGAATTGCACTATAATTCTATTAACAGTAGCAAGAGGAATTTGAAGACTTTGGGCAATTTTTCGCTGGCTAAGACCAGTCTCAGATTGCCCAATAATATGACCTCTTTGAAAATCTGACAGTTCTGCTGAATTTTTTTGTGCATG
>NC_068996.1:39482326-39491873 GCF_001194135.2 Octopus bimaculoides | reverse complement strand
GAATAATTGCATTGTAAATTCTGCACCGCTGAAAACATATTAAGATGCTTAGATCAGAAATTTTGAAAATTAAAGGTATCTATTTACTTCCTGCATGTCTGTATATATATATATATATATATATATATATATATGTGTGTGTGTGTGTGTGTGTGTGTATGTATGTATGTATGTATATGCATGAATATCAAACCAAGTGAAATTATAGTTGTGGCAGACGCTGGTGTCACACAAATGGCACCTGTGCCAGCGGAATTTAAAGGCACATGTTACACTCCCAGAGTGGTTGACATTAGGAAGGGTATCCAGCTGTAGAAACCAGGCCAAATCAGACTGGAATCTGGTGCAACCCCTTAACTGACCAGCACTGGCCAAACTGTCCAACCCATGCCAGCATGGACAACAGATGCTTAATGATGATGGTGATGATGCTAAATGAGGATGATGATGATGATGATGATGATGATGATGATGATGATGATGATGGTATTGATAATGATGATAGTGGTGTTGTTGATGATGATGATGATATACACATGAATAAATGCATGTAATTTTGGGGGCTATCACTGTATGCATCACTACTCTGAGTTTCCACAAATGCAATATTTCCTCCTAGTAGCAATTATATTTTTACACCTTTGTGTATAGAAAGAACAGCTGTCTTTTAAATGTGTTGAAATTAATAGCACAACTTTTGTGTCCCCGTTTTAACTTTTTTTTTTTTTTGATGAAGTAATATTCATATCATAATCATCATCATCATCATCATCATTATCATTATCATCATGCTAGCATTGGTTGAATGGTTTGACAGGAACCAATGTGTCTAAGGACTGCATTATGCTCCATTTCCAGCTTTGGCATGGTTCCTACTACTGGGTACCCTTCCCAATGCCAGCCACTTTACAGCATAGACTAGGTACCTTTTTCCATCCCACCTGCATTATTGAGGTTGTCAAGCAGCTTGCAGAACTACAAGCTCTTTGGGGACTGAATGGGAGTCAGCTTCATGTTAATGGACAATGGATTGGAGATTAAGAAGGGGATGTAGTGCAGATTATTTATAAGTAATTCAACTTCTTGTCTAAATCAAAAAAATATTTTACAAGCATGAAAGATTCTATACTTTCACAACCTTATCTTCTGGATGAAGTAGTTGTTGTTGACATGTGTTCCTGTCATTTTATTTTAAACAAGGTCTTTGTCAATTGTAAGATTACACTCTTGGTTGGAAAATTTGTTTGTTGAATTCTGTTTTTCTTTAAACGATGGAGAAGCTGGAGTTTTATCCTTTTCTTTCTTTCATTCTGTTTTTCGGGGTGTGTGGGTGCGTGTTTGGGGTGAGGTGGCTCATGTACATAACCTGTGTGCATTGATTCTGTAATTGATCTTTTGATGCAATTAATTCTTGTTCAAAAACAAAGAAAGAAATGAAGCATGGTGAACCAATGAGAAGACATGAACCAATCAGCAATATTGGCAAGTCAGCAGAACCATTAACTTACTGGCCAAAATGCTTAGCTGCATTTCATCTGTCTTTACATTCTGTGTCCAAATTCTGCGGAGATAAACTTTGCCTTTCATCCTTTCGGTGTCGATAAAATAAACACCAGTTGAGTACGGAGGGTCAATGTAATCCACTTACCCCTCTTAGCGGCATTTTGTCCATCTTCAAGATCTGAGTTCAAATTCCACCGAGGTGGACTTTGCTTTCATCCTTTCGGGGTCGATAAAACAAGTACCAGCTGAGTACCGGGGTTGATGTAATTCACTACCCCTCCTGTAAAGCTGCTGGCATTGTGCCACAATTTAAAACCAAATATAGGCACAGATGTGGTTGCGTGGTAAGAAGCTTGATTCCTAACCACATGGTTCCGGGTTCAGTCCCACTGTGTGGTACCTTGGGCAAATGTCTTCTACTATAGCCTCGGGCCAACCCAAGCCTTGTGAGTGGATTTGGTAGACAGAAACTGAATTATCCAAATTACCAAATCCACTCACAAGGCTTTGGTCGGCCTGAGGCTATAGTAGAAGACACTTGCCCAAGCTGCCACACAGTGGGACTGAACCCGGAACCATGTGGTTGGTAAGCAAGCTACTTATCACACAGCCGCTCCTACACAAAAAAAAAGAGAAAAAAATTGTTCTGGTGTAGATTCATTCAGCTAAAAACACTTCAAGGTTGTGCCCCAGCATGGCCACAGTCTAATGGCTTTTACCAAGTGAAAGATATAAAAGATTAAAAAAAATAATAATAATAAAAGATTAATATAGGCCATTTGAAAGTTGCGAAGATTATATAGTTTCCCACATTTGCGAAATTTATAATCCACATTGGCCATTTGCAATATATAACCACTGGCTTCTATACTCAGCAGGATTTGTTACTAGTAAAAAGAGGTTTTTGATTTTAGCAATTTTTATAGTCAATTTATTGGTGTTTATGTACAATAACATGTTCATTGATTCTTAAGTTAATGTGTATTTGGTTTACGTAATATGTTTTGTGAGAGGTTTGTTTGTTTTTATTCATATTTAATGCATTAACTGCAATGAATTTGATTCAATATTGTGTTATAGCTTGCTCTATAAAGCTTGTTTATATATTCAATGATGATTTTAGTGTTTGCTTTACTCTCTCTTTATCTTTTTCTCTCTTTAAATTGCTTTAGCCATTAGACTAGGCAATAGCCATGCCAGGGTACCGCCCTGAAGAATTTTAGTCAAAACAAATCAAACCCAGTACTTTTTTTAATTTTTTTTTTTAAGTCTGGTATTTATTCTGTAGGTCTCTTTTGGTGAACCACTAAGTTACAAGAATGTAAACACACCAACACCGGTTGTCGATCAGTGGTGGGGGACAAACACATGCACAAAGATGCACACACGTATGTGTGTGTGTGTGAGTGTGTGTGTGCATGCATGTGTGTGTATATGTGTGTGTATATATATATGTGTATGTGTGTATGTGCATATATATGTATAAATATATATATATATGTATGTGTATATATATATATATATATATATATATATGTATGTATGTATGTATGTATGTATGTATGTATGTATGTATGTATGTGTATATATATATATATATATATATATATATATGTATATATGTAAGTATGTATGTGTATATATACATGTGTATATATACATGTATATATGTATGTGTCCCATTCTGTATTATTTATTTGTGTGTGTTGACATTGTATATATACATATATATATATATACATATATATATATATATATATAGAGAGAGAGAGAAATATATATATATATATATATATATATATATATATATATATATGTGTGTGTGTGTGTGTGTGTGTGTGTGTGTGTGTGTGTGTGTGTTTTAATTATATTTCATTTAAAAGCCAAAACAAAGCAAGTTATAAAAATAATGGAGGTTAATAGTTTTGCCTAATATTTCAATATTTCAGACTTAGGACTCCTTCGTCAGGAAATATTTGGAAAGAAAATAGTTATTTGCTAACTTCTCTGTGAAAAAAAAGCAACAACAACAAAAAAAACATCTTAATGCTCCTCTTAAATTTACAAATAAATTTTAACGTTGACATTTTACATCTGTGTAAACATTCGCTGTCTCCATATAAGTACAGGTATTTATTAATGTCTTAATATAAACATACTTGATATATCATTCATTTTCTTTTTTGTTTTATCTCAATGTTTATGTCTAGAAACGGAATTATTGTATCTCCAGAATTTTTTATTTAAGACTGTTGTGGATATTGAACTTTAGCACTGGTTTGTTTTCTAGGTCTTCATTTAATGATATCTTTACCCTTCTAAAGGAATCTTTTAATCTTCCAGTGTGACCATTATGACAAGAACTCCATCAAAAAATCTGGTATATATATATATATATATATATATATATATATATATATATATATGTGTGTGTGTGTGTATATGTGTGTGTGTGCGTGTGTGTGTGCATGTGTATCATATATTTATGCCTCAGTAATACTTAGTTTTATGTTGCAGCCCCTGTAGTACATTGCAAACATGGGTCCCAATAGTAAAAACAAAAAAAAAAAACCAGTTGCTTCAGCTCTTTTTGCTGCATGTCAAGAAACGTGAAGACGCAGGCTGGAAAGCGGAGCATTTTCCAATCGAAGTTGGATGTAGAGGGTTTGTTGAACACAGTGTGAGACGACTGTTGTTATCGTTAGGCCTAACTCATCGTAAGGTAAATACCACCATGACTGATATCCAAACTACAGTGGAGAAGGCTAGCCACTAGATTTGGTTAAAAAAGAGATGATGAGCGATGGCTAGAGGAATATTGAGCTTTGTTTGATAACCAGTTCAACAAGCAAGTGGGGCTTCATATCAGTGAAGGGGACTGGTGCGCACTGATGCCATCGAGAGGTAGGCCCCGAAATGGCGTGCATTCTCTCCTGATGACCCCATACACTTGCTGGCTTCTGGTATGCGAAGTTCTCGACTGGTAGCACTTGCATTTGCGAATTGTTTGCATGTATAATTTTTCTTGTACTTAAACTAGTATACCGAGTAATAAAAATCAACAGAAAGTGCACAGTGAAATTACTGCAGAAAGTGGAATAGTTACCATTTCAGTCAGGGTCCTTCTACAGATAGAGTCCTGTCGACATGGGAGAAATAATGAAAGAAAGCAGAGTCTTACATTCTCCAAGTTTGAGAAACTGGCTGCAACTGATGAGGAACAGCTTCATATGTAGACAAGAAATAATAGGGGAGAGAGTCTGGATAAGTGAAGGAGAAGAAAAGAGAAATGAAATGTGAAGGAAAAGAAGATGAGGATGAGGTGAAATGAAAAACTGAGGTGAAAGAAGGGGCTGAAGAATAAGAAAAGGATTACTCAACAAAAAGGGAGTGTTGGAGTAGAAATGAAAAGTATTCATTAAAATTCTGTCTGTGAAATGGTTTCAAGTTCGAAAGAATGAAACACCATTTCTTCTGTTTCCTTGAGTATGTGGATGCATGTGGTGCGTGGAGATGTGATATACACTAATATGGAAGGAACTAAATGGTTTGTTATTTCTTTATTGCCCACAAGGGGCTAAACATAGAGGGGACAAACAAGGACAGACAAAGGGGTTAAGTCGATTACATCGACCCCGGTGCGTAACTGGTACTTAATTTATTGACCCCAAAAGGATGAAAGGCAAAGTTGACCTTGGGGGAATTTGAACTCAGAACGTAGCGGCAGACGAAATACTGATAAGCATTTCGCCCGGCGTGCTAACGTTTCTGCCATCTTGCCGTCTTAAGCTTAAGTTAAATGGTTTGTTGTGTTGAAGTGGGAGGCAACAAACTTGGTCCAGCTTTGAGTCTGCTTCCAAACATGATTGGCAAATGCAGCAGCCTGTTTCCTCCAATTTAATTGCACAGCAAAGTTTGCAGGTGATGCAATATATGATGCTGGAAAAAAGTGCAACAGAGGGTTTGGTGTAGTGTGGTGCAAAGAACCCGGCATATTCTGTAAAATGGTTGGCATTAAGAAGGGCATCCAGTCAGAGAAACCGTTCCAAAGTTGACATTGGAGCTTGATGCCTGTTGAACCCATACCAGCTTGTAAAGCAGACATTAAATGATGATGATGATAATATATAAATATGTATATACACACAGGTACAGACATGACTGTGTGATAAGAAGTTTGCTTCCAAACCTCATGTGTGGTACCTTGGGCAAATGTCTTTTACTATAGCCTTGGGTTAACCAAAACCTTGTGAGCGGATTCGGTAGACAGAAACTGAAAGCCCATTGTACATGTGTGTGTTTGTGTTTGCCCCCACAGCTGCCAGTTGATAATCGGCGTTGGTGTGTTTACATCCTTCTAACTTAACAGTTTGGCAAAAGAGACTGACAGAATAAGTACCAGGCTTTACAAAAAAAAAAAATAAGTACTGGAGTTGATTCATGTAACTAAAAATTCTTCAAGGTGATGCTCCAGCATGGCCACTGTCACATGACTGAAACAAGTAAAAGACAAAAGATAAAAGAGCTATATTGTTTTTACCGAAGCAATATAGGTAAATAACTTTGCCTACCTCCAAGAAGGTGATGTTGTCTATTTGGTTTGTTTCTTCTACATAGGAATCAACCAATCATCACCTTCATTTATATTTATGAACAATTTCTGAAAATAATCTATTTTCAAGAATCTTTTGAGAACGTTCTTTGTTTAATTCTTTAATTGTTATTCTTTGATTTATTTTGGTTTTGAATGTTAAATTTGCAAGAACTTCATCAAAGAACTCTCGCAACAACTCATCTCAGAAATGTATCAATTCTTATATCAATTCTTGTGTATATGGTTTAATAATTAATCCAAAATGACATTCCATATTGGTGTAGTTTATCTGAGAAATTATGAATCAAAGAATTCTGTTTCTATTCGTGTATTTTTACTGTTTCAAAAATTACAATGAACCAAAGAACGTTACTTTGTTTTACTTGTTTCAGTCATTAGACTGTGGCCATGCTGGGGCCTGCCTTGAAGAATTTTCAATTGAATGAATTATTTTTTATAAGCCTGGTGCTTATTCTATCAGTCTCTTTTGCCGAACTGATAAGTTACAGTGATATAAACACACAAATACTAGTTGTCAAGCAGTGCTGGGGGACAAAGAAAGACAGACAGATAGACACATACACACACGCGCACGCACACACACACACACACACACACACACATATGACAGGCTTCTTTCAGTTTCCATCAGCCAAAGCCGCTCACAATGCTTTGGTCGGCCCAAGGCTATAGTAGAAGACACTTGCACAAGGTGCCATACAGTAGGACTGAACCTGGAACCATGTGGTTGGGAAGCAAACTTCTTACCACACAGCCATACTTGCACCTGTATAAGTCTCACAATAAAAGGTGAAAAACTTCTTTAAAATTCTACAACATAGGAGGCACAGGAGTGACTGTATAGTAAGAAGCTTGCTTCCCAGCCACATGGTTCCGGGTTCAGTCCCACTGTGTGTCACTTTGGGTAAGTCTTCTAGTATAGCCTCAGGCCAACCAAAGCCTTGTGAATGGATTTGGTAGACAGAAACTAAAAGTAGCCCATTGTATATGTGTGTGTGTGTGTGTGTTTGTTTGTCCCTGCACCATCACTTGACAACTGATGCTGGTGTGTTTACATCCCTGTAACTTAGCGGTTTGGCAAAAGACACCAATAAAAAAAGTACTAGGCTTACAAAAGAATAAGTCCTGGGGTCGATTTGTTTGACTAAAGGTGGTGCTCCAGCATGGCTGCAGTCAAATGACTGAAACAAATAAAGGAAGAAAAGAATAAAAGAATGAAAGAATAGTACTCAGTCATACTTCAGTCTAGCATACACATGCTCATACTCACACTCACACTCATATGTATGAGTGTGTGTGTGTGTGTGAAGTGAGAAGCAATATTAGATCTATCCTTAAATTTATCCTTAGAAAGCACTGAATCTAGCCATCAGTCATATTTTCTTACTAAGCATGTAGCTTAGTGGTTAGGGTATTCAGCTCACAACGGTGAGGCTGCAAGTTCAATTCCTAGTGGCGCATTATGTCCCTGAGCAAGACGCTTTATTTCACATTATTCCAGTCCACTCAGCTGGCAAATATGAGTAGTATCTGTATTTCACACACTCTGTGCTATGCTGAATCTCCCCGAGAACTATGTTAAGGGTACATGTCTGTGGAGTACTCAGCCACTTGCACATTAATTTCACGAGCAGGCTGTTTGGTCAATCGGATCAACTAGAACCCTCTTTGTAAAGATGCATGGCTTAATGATTAGGGTATTAGGCCCATGGTTGTTTGACCCTCAGTTTAATACTTGGCAGCACATTGTATCCTTGAGCAAGACATTTTATTTCACATTGCTCCAGTCCACTCAGCTGGCAAAAATGAGTAGTACCTGTGTTTCAAAAAGACCAGCCTTCTCACCTTTGGTGTCACATTGAATTTCTCTGAGAACTACATTAGGATTACTGCATGTCCGTGGAGTGCTCAGCCACTTGCACAATAATTTAATGAGCAGGCCGTTCCATTGATTGGATCAACTGGAACCCTTGTTGTAACTGAGGGATTGGTGTTTGAGTAAGGATGGGTTACAACACATATTTTGCTTCCTGATACATCCCCACTTCAATGCCAATACACCACCTGTCATTACTACCTCCTACTCATGTCACTCTTTCACATCCATCACTCTTTTATTCACATCCACCACTCTGTCACTAGCTAACATTACCTTTCTCAGCTGCAAACCTACTACCCCCTCCCCCCACTACCTTTGCTCAATCTTTACTGTCATCCATCTCGTGCTCTTATCTCTATTTCTCTTTCTCTTTCTTTTTCTCACTTACCCATCTCATTGCCCAATTAATACAAGTTATGTTGGAGCTAATGGAATCTGGTACACTTCCAACAACTATATTCTTTCTCTTTTACCAACAAACAATCTATCTCTTAAATGACATCCATTACTATGATGCTTGCATTGTACCATGTGATCCCTTTCAGACATGTAACATATCTCATCTTACTCTCACAGGGTCACATGTTATGTTAGTACCCACAAAATATCACAAGTTACTATTTCAATACCCAAAGAATATCACATGCTACTATTTCATTACCCACAGAATAGAACATACTATTTCATTGCCCACAGAATAGAACATGCTACTATTTCAATACCCACAGAATATCACATACTACTTTTTCATTGCCCACAGAATAGAACATGATACTTATTCAATACCCACAGAATATCCTTTATATTTTGTTTTTCCCTCTTTTTTAAATCTGTCTATATATATATATCATCATCATCATCATCATCATCATCATCATCATCGTTTAACGTCTGCCTTCCATGCTAGCATGGGTTGGACGATTTGACTGAGGACTGGTGAAACCGGATGGCAACACCAGGCTCCAATCTAATTTGGCAGAGTTTCTACAGCTGGATGCCCTTCCTAACGCCAACCACTCAGAGAGTGTAGTGGGTGCTTTTACGTGTCACCCGCACAAAAACGTCCATGCTCGAAATGGTGGCTTTTATGTGCCACCCGCACAAGAGCCAGTCCAGGGGCACTGGCAACGATCTCGCTCGAAAACCCTACAAAGGCCAGTCAGGCGGTATATATACCATTCGCCATGACAGTTCACTAGCCATTACACATTCTTTATTTTCTCTCCTTGTTTCTTTCTGTGTTCCTTCCTGTGGAAGAGCGTAGGCTCGAAACGTTGAAGACTTTTTCACTTCCCGAGTGTTATACTAATACATCTGTTTGTTGTCTACATCACCTGTCTTCATCTTTTCTCTATTTGTGAATTCTCCCTCATCATCATCATCATCATCGTTTAACGTCCGCTTTCCATGCTAGCATGGGTTGGACGATTTGACTGAGGACTGGTGAAACCGGATGGCAACACCAGGCTCCAGTCTGATTTGGCAGAGTTTCTACAGCTGGATGCCCTTCCTAACGCCAACCACTCAGAGAGTGTAGTGGGTGCTTTTAC
>NC_068996.1:39474689-39477464 GCF_001194135.2 Octopus bimaculoides | reverse complement strand
GGTGATATTGATGATGATGGTGTTATTGTTGTTAGTGGTGTTGTTGGTGGTGGTGATGGTGGTTTTGGCAGTGGTGGGGGGCAGTGGTGGGGGCAGTGGTAGCAACAGCGATGGTGATGGTGATTGTGGGAGTGGGTGTTGTTGTTGTTGTTGTTGTTATTGGTGGTGGTGGTGGTGGCAATGGTGGGGGGCAGTGGCAGTGGTAGCAGCAGTGATGGTAGGAGTGGGTGGTGGTGGTGGTAGTGTGATAGTGGCAGTGTTAGTGTTGGTGGTGGTGGTGGTAGTGGTGTGGTAGCAGCAGTGTTGGTGGTGATCAACCATATCAGCTCTGGTTGAGTAGACCTGTGTCATCTGAAATTTTGTCATCTGAAAGGCCAAGCACAACTGACAGACTTGTTGTTCCAGACGAATAAATGCCTCTGCTCATCAGAGAACCCAAATCGCACAGTGCAACCTATAGTTTTGACTCACATCAGGTGCAGGTTGACACTCTGGTCCTTAGCACATCTTCTCTGTGACATTCAAAGTGTTGGTTAATTTGGGAGAGAGAGAGATTACAAACTCCTTGTGTCACTTAGATCCTTGTGATCTTCATTTTCATGTGAGGGACATATAAGAACTTGTTAATTCAGAGTTCAGAGTAAATGATTGGCACAGGAAAGAGAAAGTGAATTCTTTGATACATAAATAAAAAATCAGGACCACAGATCTCTCTTTAGATGTTGTTGTTGCTGTTGTTATTCAAGTATCCTCGTTAGAGTTAATCAAATTAACCCTTTAGCATTCAGATTATCGTAAAAAGCACTATCCGATTGTGGCCAATGTCAGTACTCCCTGACTGGCCCCTGTGCCGGTGGCATATAAAAAGCACTATCTGAACATGATCGGTGCCATGCCCGCCTGACTGGCTCGTGTGCCGATGGCACATAAAAAGCACCCACTACACTCTTGGAGTGGTTGGCGTTAGAAAGGGCATCCAGCTGTAGAAACATTGCCAGATCAGATTGGAGCCTGGTGCAGTGACTGGGTCTCCAGATCTCACTCAAACCGTCCAACCTATGCCAGCATGGAAAATGGACATTAAACGATTATGATGATGTAATACTTATTTATTCACAATGCTTTGAATTAATCATGCATTATCTCTTAGCTTTCAGATTTCTATGATGTGATTGTATATTTTGGGAATGACATTGTAGGGTAGGTATGAAAGATTGGATCTGGCTACTTTGAACATAAAATAAGGTAGAATAATTGAGCCAGATATGGCCAGTTAAAATGCTAAAGGGATATATACAATCGTGGCCGAACATTTGGAACATTTAGAAAAAATTATTAAAACTGTTATGCCCAAGTACAATTCAATTCAAATATGTACAATGTATATTCTTTTACATGTTTCAGTCAGTTGACTGTGGTAGCCTTTAGTTGGACGAATCAACCCCAGGACTTATTCTCTGTAAGCCTAGTACTTATTCTATCAGTTGCTTGTGCTGAACTGCTAAGTTACGGGGACATAAACACACCAACATTGGTTGTCAAGCAATGGTGGGGGGACAAACGCGGACACACAAAAACACACACACATGTGTGTGTGTGTGTGTGTGTGTGTGCATGTGTGTGTGTGTGTGTGTGTGTGTGTGTGTGTGTGTGTGTGTGTGTGTGTGTGTGTGTGTGTGTGTGTGTGTACATGATGGGTTTCTTTCAGTTTCCGTCTGCCAAATCCACTCACAAGGCTTTGGTTGGCCTGAGGCTATAGTAGAAGACACTTACCCAAGGTGCCACACAATAGGACTGAACCCAGAACCATGTCATTGGGAAGCAAGCTTTTTACCACACAGCCACACCTGCACCATATATTTCGATTCATCTCTATTAGCTTCATTGACATCATTGCTACATTTATCATTGTCCGCTTTTCCATGTTTGCATGTCTTGGAGAATTCCTCTCTAACACAATGTCTATCTACTTGTGGCATTCCTTTGTCATCTCCTTTGACATGATCAATATCCCAAGATCACTTTCTTTCACCTACGGCACCTCATACAGGTCTCCTGGCCACTTCTTTACCTGTCTATCATCATATACAATGCATTACATCATCATCACCATTGTCATCATCATCATCATCACCATCATCATCATTATTATCATCAACATCATCATTGTCATCATAATTATCATCACCATCATCGCCATCATCATCATCGTCATCATCCTTTAGAGTCTGTTTTCCATGCTGGCATGGGTTGGGTGAAGGGACACAAACTTGGGACCCTTGGATTAAAAGTCTGATGCTCTACCGACTGAACTATGCAGGGTGAATAATTACATGTCCGTACCAACACAGTCATTGTTTTTATTTCGTACTCTAAAAGTGATTCCTCTCACACACAGTTTCTCTCTCTGCTCATCTGCACCACATTGCTGATACACACAATCATAACACATACAGCAGGGCATTGCCTGCTTCATTGCTTTCCAATCTTCACATCCTCTGCATACATTCAATGCCCACATTATATTACCATGTATCACATTTTGTGCACAAGCAACATATAATCTACCCTTCACTCAAACAAAATTCCATTGTTATAACCGGTAAAGGGAAGAGCTCCTTGAACCTTCTTCTTCTCCTTCTTCTTCTCCTTCTTCTTCTTCTTCTTCTTCTTCGTCTTCTTCTTCTTCTTCTTCTTCTTCTTCTTCTTCCAATTCTTCTCCTCCTCCTCCTCACCCTCCTTCTTCTTCTTCCAATTCTTCTCCTCCTCCTCCTC
>NC_068996.1:39470173-39474376 GCF_001194135.2 Octopus bimaculoides | reverse complement strand
CCTACTACTAAGCTTTCTGACCACTCTCCTCAACAGGGTTCATTACATCACCCTGGCAATAGAAACTATTGGTGATTTTTATCAAGGCCTTTTGAGCAACTGGAAGAAATTTATTCTACTGGTGCTTTTGCTGCTAAACTATTCTTGTGCATCTACCCACATCAAAAATCTAATTAAAAATATTTGTATAGTGAGAATATTAGCTAAGTGACTTTTGGTGATATTATTAAAATTACACAAACACACACACATACATATGTATTTTTGTGTGTATATATGTATATACTAATATATACACACACATATGCATATATATGTATAGTGTATATGTTAGACGTTATATATATATTATATATATATGTAAATATATATATATATATACACATATATATACATACATACATATATGCATACATACATACACACACAAACACACACACACAGACATATATATATACAGGGTGGGCCATAAGTTACACACTAAAACATTTGACATTTTATTTATATTATGTTGTTGTTATTATTATTATCATTCATTATGCTAATCATGTTCAAGTACATGTGTATTCATCATTATTTTAATCAATTTTAGAAAAACTGAAGCATGATGGCCTTGACCGTTCCAGCACATATTGAACATTTATCTTGTCCACACTGTGTGTGTGTGTGGTGTACGCATATGTATACATATCTAACCATCTATCTATCTCTCTCTCTCTATATATATATATATATATCATCATCATCGTTTAACGTCCGCTTTCCATGCTAGCATGGGTTGGACGATTTAACTGAGGACTGGTGAAACCGGATGGCAACACCAGGCTCCAGTCTGATTTGGCAGAGTTTCTACAGCTGGATGCCCTTCCTAACGCCAATCACTCAGAGAGTGTAGTGGGTGCTTTTACGTGTCACCCGCACGAAAACGGCCACGCTCGAAATGGTGTCTTTTATGTGCCACCCGCACAAGCCAGTCCAGGGGCACTGGCAACGATCTCGCTCGAAAATCCTACAGGAGCCAGTCAGGTGGTACTGGCAACGGCCACGCTCAAAATGGTGCATCTCATGTGACTCCGCAATTAGGGCAAGGTCATCAGCATAGATATATATATATATATATATGTATGTATGTATGTATGTATGTATACATACACTCATACACACAAACACACACACACTGACAAATAGACAGACAGATAAATAGGCAGATAGATAAAGAGAGAGTGAGAGTGAGAGAGGGAGAGAAAGATATAACAAGCTTCTGCACAGTTCTCATTCTACCAAATTCATTTGCAAGGCATTGTTTGGCCCAAGGCAATAAAAGAAGTTACTTGCCCAAGGTGCCATACAATAGGACTGAACTTCAAACCATGTAGCTGCAAAGTAAATGTCTTAACCAGATAGCCATGATGGTGATGATGATTGTGGTGTTGGTGGTTATGGTGACGTTGGTGTTGATGATGATGATGATGACAATGATGATGATGGTGTTGATGATGATGTTGATGAAGACAATGATGACGATGGTGATGATGGTGGTGGTGGTGGTGGTGGTGGTGATGATGATGATGATGATATTATGGCTGCTTTACCTCATGACAGCTCTGATCAAACAAACTCATGTATGATTAGTTTTAACACAACATAAAGCGTTATGATAAAGCATGCATAAATGTAATACATCTTATATCATCGTAATGATAAAGCACATATAATTGTAATACATCTTATATTGTTATGCTGCATCATTTGTTGGCAACGAAAACCTGCTCGTATGTTGTTTAATGTGGCTTTCCTTTAACGATGGTGTGGAATTTGTAGAAAATTTTGTTGCTGTTTCTAACAGGCTGAATGATAGGACCTCGTTGAATCACTGGGACAGTTATTGATGTTTAGCCCTAAATTCTCCCTGATCAAGCAAGCTTATGAGCAAAAGTATTCCAGATCACCACCACCATCTCTGCCATCACTGCCGCCGCCACCACCACCGCCATCATCATCATCATTTAACATTCACTTTTCCATGCTTGTGTGGACCAGACAGAATCTGTTATGGCAGATTTTCTAAGGCTGGATGCCCTTCTTGATGCCAGTCCTGTTTCCAAGTGACCAGACATATTTTCCATTGAAGAATGGAAACAGATGATGCTCATTTGCAACTATCATATGATACCAAAACATGGACATACACACACACACACATATATGCATGCACACATACACATATGCATACACATATCCCATCTTTTATTGAGTCACAATGTATGTAGAGTTGTGGAGGCACAATGGCCTAGTGGTTAGGGCAGCGGACTCGCGGTTTTAGGATCGCGGTTTCGATTCTCAGACTGGGCATTATGAGTGTTTATTGAGTGAAAACACCTAAAGCTCCACGAGGCTCCGGCAGGGGATGGTGGCGAACTCTGCTGTACTCTTTCACCACAATTTTCCCTCACTCTTTCTTCCTGTTTTTGTTCTACCTGTATTTCGAAGGGCCAGCCTTATCACACTCTGTGTCATGCTGAATATACCCGAAAACTACGTTAAGGGTCCACGTGTCTGTGGAGTGCTCAGCCACTTGCATGTTAATTTCACGAGCAAGCTGTTCCATTGATTGGATCAACTGGAACCCTCATCGTCATAATCGACGGAGTGCCACGGTGTAGAGTTACATTATATAATGTGGACTTCATCTATCAAGACATTTGAAAATTTTTACTTAGTATTTCAAGCAGAACAAGTGAATCCTTGCAGGAAACCCTGTTGCATCATGGGATTACTGTTATTGTTTGTTTCAGGTCAATTCCAAACCAGCAGACTTATGATCATAAGCATTCCAATCATGACCATCCTGCCATTTTGAAAAGGGTCACGTGGAGGAGGAAATATACAATGGGGGGGGGACAATACGGTCCAGTGTCTCCTTCTTATGCTAGATGGTAAATTGTGATTCGAGGGAGATTTCACTGCTGTTTCTAGTGAGTCAAGTATCCAAGTATATAGTTACTCCAAGAGAGGTTCTGGTCTTTGCTAGTGTTGATTAGTCTCGGTGTTATTGGTGTAGCGCTGCTTTATTTTAGAAACTTTTGATGTGTGGTCTTTTAATCATGAGCGACATACAAACCACAAACAAACAAAAAAAGAAAGTAAAAGAAAAGAAAAGCATTTAATAAATTCACCATTATTGGTAACAGCAGCAGCAGCAGCAGTAGCAGCACCTCCACATTCACCACCACCACCACCACCACGACCATCATAATCAACACTATCACCACCACAGCCATCACCGATACTACTACCATCACCATCACCACCATAAACATCACCAGTGCCACTATCAACACCACCACCATCACCAAAAGCAGCACCACCACCACCAGCAGTACCACTATCGTTGTCATCATCATCATCGTCATCACCACCACCTCCACCTCCACCACAACCACTTTCATTTCATTATAAAGACGGAAGAGAGGAAAAGATGAAGAGTGAGTAACAATGATTAACAGAAACAACCAAAATCAAAAAGAAAAAGGATTCAGATGAGAGAGAGAAAGAGAAAGACAGAGAAAAGGAGAGAGAAAGACAGAGAAAAAGAGAGAGAGAGAGAGAGAGGGAAGAGTGAGAAGTAAGAAAAAGGGAGTGAAGAAATAGACTACAGAGGGAGGGAGGGAGAGAAATTTAATGAGGATAAAGAAAGGAAGAATGAGGGAGAGAGAGAGATAAGAAGAGGAAAACAGAAAGATTATGAAGACAAGTGATGGTTTGGTCTTTTCAAAAACCAAAAACACAAAAGCTACTACAACCACCACAACAACATCAACAATAACCACTATCAGCCATACTACTTTTTATATTGTCTTCTCTAATAACATTATCATGATATGATCATTGGTGTTATGATTAGCGCTTGTATCTCCAGCATGACCACCACTGACGATAATGCCACCACCAGAATTACTACCACCACCACCACCACTAACATAACAGCCATCACAACCACGACCACCACCACAACTGCCATCACCACCACCACCACCACCACCACCATACACAACCACCACCACCATCATCACATTTCCCATCACCACTTACACCACCACAAAAACAACCACTGCAACCATAAATCCCTCTTTTACTCTTTTACTTGTTTCAGTCATTTGACTGTGGTCATGCTGGAGCACCGCCTTTATAGTCGAGCAAATC
>NC_068996.1:39465674-39469921 GCF_001194135.2 Octopus bimaculoides | reverse complement strand
ATATATATATATATATATATATACGATGGTCTTCTTTCAGTTTCTGTCTACCAAATCCACTCACAAGGCTTTGGTCAGCCCGAGGCTATAGTAGAAGACACTTGCCCAAGGTGCCACGCAGTGGGACTGAACCCGGAACCATGTGATTCGTAAGCAAGCTACTTACCACACAGCCACTCCTACGCCTACGTCAACAATGTCGTGTTATCACCTCTACCACCAGCACCATAACATTCGCCATCACTATCACCACCACTCCCTCTACCATCACCACAGCTACAATCACCACCACCAACAACACTGGAGTCGATGTGGATCGACTGTCCCCCTCCCTACAAAATCCAGGCCTTGTGCCTATCGTAAAAAGGATTAATACCATCACTATGACCACCACCACTACTACATTTATCACCACCATATTCATCCCCACCATCACCACCACCGTTAATTGCTGCTGACAATATAAAGAGCAAACGTCTACATGAGACACTCCTCCTGCAAGAAATAGCAACTAAATTTGCTTGAAATTACACCCCACCATTTCAGAAAAGAAGAATGCATTAAGTAATGTAAGCCTGGGTGCAGGGTATCTAGGATAAAGTAAAAGACAGGATGGTCGTGGCTAGATTGCCTTTGATCATGAGATACGTTCAACCAGGGTAGGCTGACCTGTGTACAAACAATAACAGCAACGGCAGCAAAAACAACATAAAAATCATCATAACAAGAGAAAAAGAACAAAATAGGAAAACAAACCTTCCAATAAATAAATAAATAAAGCATAATGATGTTTGACTATGAAGCTGTCTTTATCAATTACTTTAGGTTAAAGAGGCAAAGAGGAACCTTTTAACAGGAGTCGCTCAAATTGCTAGAGATAGCAATCAAATCTCCTTCATATCACACACTACTGTTTTAAAAAAATTAGAGTCAAGACAAATGAGATAATGTAGTCATGATACACTATATTTGGTGTAAAGTCCAACCTTCACCTCAATGTGGTGCAGCTGGCAGAAACGTTAGCATGCCGGGCGAAATGCTTATTGGTACTTCGTCTGAGTTTACGTTCTGAGTTCAAATTCAGCTGAGGTCAACTTTGCCTTTCATCCTTTCAGGATCGATAAATTAAGTACCAGTTATGCACTGGGGTCAATATAATCGACTTAATCCCTTTGTCTGTCCTTGTCTGTCCCCTCTATGTTTAGCCCCTTGTTGGCAATAAAGAAATTAGAAACACTGGATCAAATTTCCAATAGGCTGACAAAGGCTTTGGTGAAGATAGTGCTAATCATCCACTGTTGGATTCTTGTTGATTACAAAAGTAAAACAAGGTAAGATCAGACATAGGTGGTCACATCAGAATAGACATGATCTTGTCAACATGAAGCTATCACACCAAAGCTATTTCAGACATGTGAATGCGGATGCCCACATTTAGCTTCTCTACTTACAATGTCTGAACACTATTGAAGTGGGGTAAATTTGCTCAACTGATACGCAAAGCTAAGAAGCAGTCGATTGACATTATAGGAATACAAGAACATAGATGGAAAGGGTCAGAAGACTTTAACACTAAGAACACTCAAGATACAACATGGGTGTTGTATTATTCTAATGCAGATGCAAGAAGTAATGGTGGAGTTGGAATTCTTGTCCATAAGCATCTTTATAAGTTTATATCATCAGTTAAAAACCATGTTGGTTGAATTATTCAGGCTAGTATCCAATGAAATCCATGACAGCAAATATCTGCAGGTTATGCGCCAACAAAAATTGCAGATGATGAAGATAAAGACCGATTCTATGACCAGTTTACAAAAGCATGCAAAACTTGCCCTAAGCATGACATAGTAGTCTTCTTTGGAGATATGAATGCACAAATTGGCCACAATAGTCAAGGCATAGCAGTCAGAAATATATATATATCATGAGGTCTCAAATGATAATGGAAGTAGATATGCTAACTTCTGTTCATCCAGCAATCTGAAAGATTTGCAATCCCATTTCAAGCACAAGAATGACAGAAAGTGGAGCTGGATGCATCCCAATGGGTATAAAAGAGAGTTGGACCATATTGCTGTGACAGAGAAGTGGAGGGGCTCATTCACTAACTGTCGCGCCTACTCAAAAGTGGAGCTAAATTCTGACCATAAAATTGTTTCCTGCCACTTCCAATTGGAATTTAGTAGACAAGTACTGGAATTCAAGAAGCATACGACATTTAACTGGATGATACTGCCAAATGACAATGAGAAAAGGACAAATTTCCAAACCAAATTAAACTCTGCTCTCACTGAGAATCTCAGGTGCAATAATGACATAAGCACTGACAAAATGAACAATATTTTAATATCAACCATCACAAAAGCCGCAGAGGAAACAATTGGCAAGCGGAATCTGAATCCATGGGCTTTGGAAGTCACATTGAAACTGATTGATAATTGCCATAATTTGAAGATGAAATACCTCAAACAGAATGAATCTCATAGAAATGTCATCAATGCCAATCATTTAGTTAACAAATCTTACAAGCAAGACAGAGAATGATGCATACTAAGCATCTGCAAGAAAATTGGATCCTTTGATATGAGCTGCTGACACAAAGAGGCTTACAGAGTGGTAACAATGCCGAGGAAAAGAAACCAACAGCAAGGTATTCAACAAGTTCCCATGATGTGATCAGCCTGTTTTGCTTTTGATCAGCTATCAGATGTGGCAGCCACTAAGCAGAAACCAAGTTCATTGTGCAGAATATTCTCAATAGGTGCAGGAGTGGCTGTGTGGTAAGTAGCTTACTTACCAACCACATGGTTCCAGGTTCAGTCTCATTGCATGGCATCTTGCCTAAGGCTGACCAAAGCCTTGTGACTGGATTTGGTAGACGGAAACTGAAAGAAGCCCGTTGTATATATGTATATGTACATATGTGTGTTTGTATGTCTGTGTTTGTCTCCCCTAGCATTGCTTGACAACCGATGCTGGTGTGTTTACGTCCCCATAACTTAGCGGTCCAGCAAAAAAAAACAATATAATAAGTACTAGGCTTACAAAGAATAGGTCCTGGGGTTGATTTCCTTCACTAGAGATGGTGCTCCAGCATGGCTGCAGTCAAATGACTGAAACAAGTAAAAGAGTAAAAAACTAACTTTCTCACATGATATGCTAATAACATTAAGTCTTTGATTTATAGTCAATTGCCTGTCATCCACCATCATGTGGTGAACACAATCAGTGTATTCCTCGGTGGTGGCAACTGCAGGATGTCCAGACCTTGGATCATCTTCAAGACTCTCTATTCCCCCTCCTATTGTCAGCTGCCCACTTTTGCCCTGTTGATAAAACTTGAGCATCATGCCCTGATGTAGCAAGCATATCAGCACAAACGTCCTTTCTGGTTAAACCCTTTTTACTGTGGGTTCTTGTTAATACCATATTTTCCGTTTTGAAGAGAAGTCACTACTAGTTACATTTGAAGTCCTCTTTGACAGTCAGCAAGACAGAAACGATGCAGTTATTCATAAGAAGGATTGAAATTAATGTATGAAAGATTTCACAGCACTAGCATCATTCCTTCATTGTCATCCTATGAACTTTTCAGCCCATCTGTGTGTTGTGTGTATGCGTGTGTGTGTGTGTGTGTGTGTGTGTGTGTGTGTGTGTGTGTGTGATGTAAAAAGCACTTGGTCCACTCTGTAAGGTGGTTGGTGTCAGGAAGGGCACCCAGTTGAAAAATCCCTGCCAAAATAGACACAGTGGCCTGGAGTAGTCTTCTACCTGGCTCTTGTCAACTGTCCTACCCATGCATGCATGGAATACAGATGTTTATTAATGACGATGATGATGATGATGATGATATATATGGATGTATGTTATATATATACTTACATACATACATAAGCAGATGTGTGTGTGTGTATCTTTGAACTTGCATTTGTCCCTCACCACCACTTGACAGTTGGTGTTGGTTTATGTTCCTGAAACTTAGTGGTTTAGCAAAAAGAGACTGACAGAATAAGTATCAGGCTTTAAAAAGAAAAGTGAAATAAAAGCAAGTTTTGGGGTTGATTTGTTTAAGTAAACCTTTGAAGGCTGTACTCCAGCATGGCCACAGTGCAATGACGGAAAGAAGTAAAAGATAAAAGATAAAGATTGGTCCATGATTGGTTAAAAAAAAATCCATTGGTTTTCTTAATCAGAGCAGCTTTGGAGCTATATACCACCACCACCACCACCACCACCAGCACCAC
>NC_068996.1:39463009-39465123 GCF_001194135.2 Octopus bimaculoides | reverse complement strand
AGTAAAAACAAAAACAACTACTACAGCAACAACAGCAAAAACAACTAAAACTACAACAACAACAACAACACCAGCATCAACAACAGCAGTAACAACAACAACAACAACAACAACAACAACAATCCCTAATGTAAAGCTACTGAATCTTTAGAGCATGGGATTGATGGAATTCTTATAGAGTGCAGATTCCATCTTGACCAATGAGAAATAATTGGTATTCCTATCATTCCTCTCTTCAATGGCAGCATGAGTGGTTGGAAGGAGTTAAGAAACCTGAATCATTGTTATTACTGCTGCTGCTGATGATGATGATGTTGTTGATGATGTTGTTGTTGGTGTTGTTGTTGGTGTTGTTTAGCCCTGGAGCGAAACTATATCTGTAGCATTATTCTGTCACATGACCTGCTGTCTTGACCAATGAGAATCAGCTTCATAGCTGGTTCTCTGCCAGTAACATCTCTTCCTTCATTGAGTATTAACCTGAACAAGTTTCCATTAGTAATGCCTGTGTGTGCAGGAAATTTTTGAGTTGGAAAAAAAATAGTTGTCGTCGACAGTGTGTGTGTTTGTTTGTTTGTGTGTGGGGAGAAGAGATTAAATAGATAAAGTGACAGAAACTGAACAGAGTGATAAAAAGATAGGTAAAAACCCTATACCTTGACCTACTGTATGTACTTTATTTTATTGACCCCCTCCCCACAAAAAAATGCAAAGCAAATCTGACATCATCAGAATTTGAACTCAGAATGTAAAATGGAGAGCACAAATTCTACAAAGTATTTTTTTCCAATGCACCAACGATTCTGTCGATTTACCAACCTACAACCAGGGCCGGATTAAGACCCTCAGAGGTCCGAAGCACTTTAAAAGGTTTCAGTGCCCTCAAGTATATGTAAATGGTTCAAAATGTAAACAAAAATAATTCAAAATGTAAATGATAATAAACAATAAAATAAACTTTTATTTTTCAAAACGAAACAAAATTCACAGTAAAATGGAAAATGTTTATTTTTGTATGCTTCCATTTGAATTATATTTGAAAAGTTTTCTCATTTGTTTTGTTTTTTTTAAATTGCAAAGTCTTCGATGATATTGTTAAAATTAATTTTACATAAAACTTTTGCTTCTATACTGAGTAGACATAAGGCATTAAAATATTATTTTAACAAGTTTAAAGTGATTTCTTTTGTGCTGTAAACCATTTTCGTTTCTGTGATGCCCTAAGCACGACCTTATTTTGCTAAACGGGTTAATCCAGCATATTGCCTACAACAGCCTACTTAGTAAAGAGTTATTAGTATGGGCATTTCAGTAACTATATTGTGTTTACCTGTAACGGTCCTGAAGGTGATTTCTGAATTACAAGACAACAATATTATCAACAGCAATGAGGTTTCAAAATGGCAGAATCATTAGAATCATTAGCATGTCAGACAAGAATCTTAGTGGCATTTTGTCCGTCCTAACATTCTGAGCTCAAATTTCATTGAGGTTGTTGACTTTGCCTTTCATCCTTTTGGGGGGTCAATGAAATAAGTACCAGTCAAGCACTGGGGTTGATGTAATTGACTAACTTTCTCTTCCCAAAAATTTCAGGCCTTTTACTTATAATAGAAAGGGTTATTATTATTATTATTATTGTTATTATTGTCATCATCATCATCATCATCATCATCATCATCATTATTATTATTATTATTATTATTATTATTAAGGAGGTGAGCTGGTAGAGTCATTAGCATGCTGGGCAAAATGCTTAGTGGCATTTTGTCTGTCTTTACATTCTGAGTTCAAATTCTGCTGAGGTCAACTTTGCATTTCATCCCCTTTCGGATAAGTACCGGTTGCACACTGGGATCAATGTAATCAACTCATCCTCTCCCCCAAAATTACTGCCCTTGTGGAAAAATTTGAAACCATTATTATTATTACTATTATTATTATTATTATTGTGACAAGCTGACAGAGTTGTTAGCATGCCAAAAACAAAACGCATAGTCACATTTCACCTATCTTCACGTTCTGAGTTCAATTTCCACTGCAATCAACTTCACTTTTCATCCTTTCAGGGTCGATAAAAATATGTATCAGTTCAACACTGGGGTCGATGTAAT
>NC_068996.1:39458186-39462903 GCF_001194135.2 Octopus bimaculoides | reverse complement strand
TTACTAGCAAGCTGACTTTACATTCTGAGTTCAAATTCTAGGAAGGTTGACTTTGGCTTCCATTCTTTTGGAGTCAATAAGATAAAGTACCAGTCAAGTACTTGGGCCAATGTGATTGACTCACCCCTCCCCCAAAATTTCGTAGAAAGGATTATCATGATTATTATTATTATTATTATTATTATTATTATTATTATTATTATTATTGAGTGAGAGAGCAGTGCATACCATCAAAGTGACACTGGGGTAAAATATACGAAGCCCAATACACTCATATGTGCACAACATGGTGATCTCATATCAAGATAAACAGTGCATGACCTTGCAGGTGGGACCCAGTTAGAATTTTCTTCAGGTCAAGCAGTCCATCCCACTGAAAAGGACCCTGAATAAGGATTGTTTAAGGATATTGAATGAAACACCCATGTTTCCAAAGGTGAATTATCCAAACCCCAAAGAACTCCTCTCAACAAATAGCTATGCTGTTCCCCCACTACTTCTGCTCATGATCAGAGATGCACATATCGTCAGCCACCAAGGGACATGCTCAACTGGTTAAGGTCAAACAATTGACAAGCAAATCTGTGGTATTAAGCAGAATATTTGCTGTAGTCCATCTTTTATACCAAGACAAAACAATGTACATGATAACACTTCCAATCATTTGAGAAGTCATGAGAGTCACTGCCTGGTACTGCATCACTGAGGCTGAATTTGCCATTCATCCCTTCAGGGTCGATAAAATAAGTACCAGTTGAACACTGGGGTTGATGTAAATGACTGGCCCCCTTCCCCAAAATTTCAAGATTATGCCTATAATGGAAAGGCTTATTATTATTGGCAAGTTGGCAGAATCATTAGCATGGCAAGCGAAAATGCTTTAGTGGTAGTATGTCTGTCTCTGCAGTCTGAGTTCGAATACTGCCTAGGTTGACTTTGCCTTTCATTCTTTCTGGGTGAATAAAATATGCTGTACTGCTTGGCATTCATGCTGGAAGTCCCAATACAAACAGATGGTGGTGAACACACAGAACAACCGTTGGCTTGCCATGTCTCCGAAACATATACCAGGAGTGATAAAAATCAGACATTCCATCATCATGGTGTTTGGAGTGATCACTAGTGATGCTGACATTATGCCTCCATTCATCTGCCCACACAGTCTCAGACTCAACACCAGTTGAGCACTGCGGGGGTGGGTGAGAGGGGTCAATGTAATCGACCTACACCACCACCACCACCACCATCACCACGAAATTGCTGGCATTGTGCTGAAATTTGAAATCAATATTAAAGATAGCAATAACAATCAAAGTAAAGCTATTGCTACTGAAGACAGGTTGTTTCGATGGACTGTGGCTGGATGACGAACCTGCTTGAAGAATGAGTTGAATTCTAATGAACTGCTGTAGCGCTAACAACAGCAGCGACAGTAACACTAACTGTAGTAGTAAAACTAAAAAGAAGATAACACCACCACCACTACCACCACCACCACTACTACCACCACCACCACTACAACAATAACAATGACAACAACAAAGACAATAACGACGACCACTACTACCACTACCACCACCACCACTATTTATAATAATAATAATAATCCTTTCTATCTACTAAAGGCACAAGGCCTGCAATTTGATTGTATTAGTCAATTACACCGACCCCAGTATTTCACTGGTACTTAATTTATCGACACCCCCCCCCCTCCCACTGAAAGGCTGAAAGGCAAAGTTGACATCTGCAGAATTTGAACTCAGAATGTAAAGACTGATGAAATGCCGCTGAGCATTTCGCCCAACATACTAATGATTCTGCTAGCTCACTGCCTTAATCCTACTTAATCCTACAACTAATAATAATAATAATAATGGTTTTCACATTTTGGCACAAGGCCAGCAATTTTGAAGGAAGGCTCAAGTCGATTACATCCATCCCAGTGATCAGCTGCTACATATTTTTATTGATCCTGAAAGAAGGAAGGTAAAGCAGACCTCAGCAGAATTTGAACTCAGAATGTAAAAACAGACAAAATGCCACTCAGCAATTCACACGTTGTGCTAACGAATCTGCCAGTTTGCCCCTTAATAATGATAATAATAATAATAATAATAATAATAATAATAGAGCACCGAAGGACGGATATAGTAACCTTTAGGAGGGACAAACAAGAGTGTCTAATAATCAGCATAGTAGTGCCAAGAGATCAACATGTCATGAAAGAAAGAGAAAGTTAATAAATATGGAGACCTGAGAATTGAGATTGTTAAGATGTGGCAGCTACGAGAGTCAAACATAAAGGTTATCCTTATTCTCATCAGAGCGTTGGGTTCAATACCACCCAATCTGAAAAATATGCTTGCAGTTCTGAAAAAAACATCTGTAAACTTTAGAAATACCCTACAATCTAGATGTATTGCAAAAATCGGCATTACTTGGAACTGCACACATATTGCATAGAGTAGTGTCAGTCTGAGGTCTTTGTTGTGACTTGACAAACAGTGCAAACCCCTGGTAAACACAATAACTTCAACCAACAACCTCATAATATTGTATACTGTGCGACGTCTATAATAATAATGATGATGATGATGCTTTCAAGTTTTGCCACAAGGTTGACAATTTTGGGGGGAGGGGATGAGTCAGTTACATCAACCCCAGTGATCAACTGGTAGTTATATTTTATCAACCCTGAAAGAATGAAAGGTAAAGTCGACCTCGGCAGATTTGAATTCAGAATGCGAAGATGGACGAAATGCCACTAAACATTTTTGCCCAGCGAGCTAATGATTCTGCCAGCTTGTTGCCTTAATAATAATAATAATAATAATAATAATAATAACAATAACAATAATAATCTTTTCTACTAAGTACTGGTGTTTCACTGGTACTTAATTTATCAATCCCAAAAGGATAAAAGGTAAAGTCGACCTCGGCGGAATTTGAACTCAGAACATAGAGATGGACGAAACGCCGCTAAGCATTTCGCCCGGTGTGCTAACGTTTCTGCCAGCTCGCCGCCTTAACTACACAAGCAAAAATAATAATAGTAGTAGTAGTAGTAGTAGTAGTAGCAGCAGCAGCAGCAGCAGCAGCAGTAGTAGTAGTAGTAGTAGCAGCAGCAGCAGTAGTAGTAGTAGCAGGAGCAGGAGCAGCAGCTGTAGTAGTAGCAGTTGTAATAGTAGTAGTAGTAGTAGTAGTAGTAGTAGCAGTAACAGTAGCAGTAGTAGTAGTAGTAACTGCGCTAACAACAATAACACCAACTTCAGTTAGTAATACTAATGGTTACAGTAAGTGTAATAACTACAGAAGTGCTAACAACAACATTAATACTAACAGCAACAGGAACAATACATATTGGTATATACATGTTTTTTATTTGATTATTTTTGTCCTTTTTTTTATATCATTATTATTATTTTTTTTTGTGTGTGTTTTTTTCACTGAAATGTTATCATTAAAGCTTGTCTAATTGAAAACTTTGTTGTCGAACTATTGATTCGGGGGAATCAATGGCAAGATGTTTGATCTGTGCAGTCTTTCCTTTGTTTCGCAGATCATTGTGTATTGGGGTGGAAAGCATACAGGGGTGGAGACAGACAGACAGGCAAGCAGGCAGACAGGCAGGCAGATAGATAGATAGATAGGCGGACACACGCACACATGCACAAATGCCCACGCACAAACACATGTTTGCACATGCACACACCCGCACATACACATAGACATGCCCACACACATACACATGCTCACGCACACACACACACATATGCCTGTGCATGCGCGTGCACACACATACATACACACACACAAGCACACATACACATGCCCACACACAAACAAAAACATGCTTGCATGCACACACACACACACACACTCACACATTCACACACTAACACACACACATACACATGCCCACAAAACAAACCCATGTTTGCATGCACACACACACATGCATTCACACACACATGCCCACACTCAACACATGCTTGCATGCATACACACGTGCATTCACACACACAAACACACACACATACACATGCCCGCACACAAACTCATGCTTGCATGCACACATGCACACACACACATGCACACATACACACACATACACACACATTACACACAAGCACACACAGATGCAGAGTCTGGCAGATAGACATATGATGCAAATATAAATGAAATAAAAATTGAAGAACAAATGGAATAAGGAGGTGAAGAAATGCGGTGGGGTGGGGTGGGGGTAGAAAAGATAACATAGAAGAAGGGTGGAGAAGAAAAAAGAAAGAAAGAGACAAGAAAGAAGGAAAATGAAGGTCAGAAAAAATGGGGGAGAAGGAAAGGAAAAAAGAGAAAGAGAAATATGAAAGAAGGAAGGAAGACAATAGGACGGGTAGAAAGAGGGGAAAAGTTAATTGAAAAAAATAAATAAATAAAAGCATGAAAGCAAGTATAGATTGAAAAAGACTACAAATAAATGAAAAAGAAAAAAAAAACAAAAAGTAAATAAATGTTTTAAGGAAATAAAACAGACATGGAAATATAATTTTTTTTTGTTTTTTTAAAAATCGATGAAAGAGAAAGAAAGAAAGAAAGAACAATGAAGAATACAAAACCCAATGAATATCTATGTTAAAATTCATTTTCTATATATTTTTTTTTTTTGGTGCCTTCTTTTCAAATATTACTAATATCTCCTATTTTTTTTTTTTTTTTA
>NC_068996.1:39451592-39457971 GCF_001194135.2 Octopus bimaculoides | reverse complement strand
CATCAAAGGAATACCCTTGTGTATGATTTTGCATGTGTGTGTGTGTGTGAGGTGGGGGTGAACCTTCTTTTGCTTTACCCAATTATTCCTTCTACCAACCCCAACTAGCTTCTCCCAGAATTGGAGTTTTTTTCCCCTGGTATTCTTACACCGACCATCTTTTTTTCCTTACATTTTAACCTACAGCGGGCCAAACATCACTTCCATTAATCTCGCTAAGTCTGAGTGAACCTGAATGAACCTGAAAGATTTAGGTGGACAACCTTATGATAAATCTTATGATAATCTTCCTTCTACAGCAGGTGCAGCTGTGTTGGCACAGGTGTGGTTTCATGGTAAGTAGTTTGCTTCTCAGTCGCATGGTTCCAGGTTCAATCCCACTGTGTAACACCATGGGTAAGTTTATTCTGCTATAGCTAAGGCCCAACTAAGGCCTTGTGAGTGGATTTGGTAGATGGAAACTGAAAGAAATCCGTCATATATGTGTGTGTGTGTCTGTTTGTCTGCCCCCATCACTTGACAACCGATGTTGGTGTGTTTATGTCCCTGTAACTTAGCAGTTCAGCCTAAGAACTGATAGAATAAGCACCAGGCTTACAAAGAATAAGTCCAAGGGTTGATTTTTTCGACTAAAAGGTGGTACTCCAACACATACCACTGTCAAATGACTGAAACAAATAAAAGAATATACATATATATATATATATATATATATATATATATATATAGGCGTGGCTCTGGGATAAAGAGTTTGCTTCCCAACCACATGTTCCTGTGTTCAGTCCCTCTGGTACTTTGTGCCAGTTTCTTCTATTATAACTAAGGCCTGACCCAGGGGTGGACGCAAATGGGGTCTTGAGGGACACATGCACCCTTCTAAATAATGTTATTATGCCCTTTTCTCCTGGAATTGTATTCCCTTCTGACTTTGTGCCCTCCCTTGAAAAAATTCCTGAGACCGTACCTGTGACCAAAGCCTTGTGAGTAGATTTGGTAGATGGAAACTGAAAGAAGCCCATCGTATATTTATATATGTAGGTGTAGCTATGGGGTAAGAAGTTTGCTTCCCAACCTCATGGTTCTGTGTTTAGTCCCACTGGTACATTGAGCAAGTTTCTTCTCTCAGCCAAGATTTGACCAAAGCCTTGTGAGTGGATTTGGTAGACAGAAACTGGAAGAAGCCCAACATATATGTGTATATGTATGTACGTATATGTGTGTGAGTGTGTGCATGTTTGTGACTCCTTGTCTAGACATTGCATGATAGCTGTAAACAAGTGTCACTGCCATACAAGCAGTATCATGTGTTTCCAGTATTCTGCAAGAACATATCTGGCCATGAGGAAATATTACCTTGTTTGGATACAAGTGTGGGTTGGTGACAAGAAGGATATCTATATGTATATATGTGTGTGTGTGTGTGTGTGTGTGTGTGTGTGTGTGTGTGTGTGTGTGTGTGTGTGTGTATGTGTATGTATGTTTTTATGTATTTATGTGTCTTCTATTTTCTAATTATTATAAATCTTCCATTGAGGAGGGAGCCGGTTTCTAACAAAGATACAAGGCTCCATCTTTGGGATGTAGTTAACACAGACATATTCACATTTGGAACTTCAGAAAAGTTTTGCATATTTTTACTGTTCCACTCACAGATTGTATGTATGTACATATGTATGTACATATATATCTATGTGTGTGTGCCTTTGTGTCTGCGTTTGTTCCCCACCCTTGCTTGACAACCAGTGCTGGTGTGTTTACATCCCCGTAACTTAGTGGTTCGGCCAAAGAGACCAATAGAATAAGTACTAGGCTTGGAAAAATGAATAAGGCCTGGAGTCAAATTGTTCAACTAAAACATTTCCAGGTGGTGCCCCAGCACAGATACAGTCAAATGACTGAAACAAGTAAAAGATAACCCAGGAAAGATGAAAGGCAAAGTTGACCTCACTGCAATTTGAACTCAGAACGTAAAGACCACTAAGCACGTTCCTTGGTGAGCCAATAACTTTGCCTGCTTGCTGCCTTCACACATCACCCAGACCCACTAATATAAAAACATATTGAAAGCTATAATTTTAAATTTCACTAAGTACATTCATAACGAGTTACAATAAGGTCAAACAAAATGCTTAATGTCATTTCTTCAAAGCTCTGCATTCTGAGTTCAAATTCCATTGAGATTAACTTAGTCCTTCGTCCTTTCAGGGTCAATAAAATAAGTTCTAGTTGAGCACTGGAGGGGTCAATGTGATCAACTAGCCCCCTTTCCTCTAAATTTCAAATCTTGTTTTCAAAAGTAGAGCAGATTATTATCAACCCTTTTGTTATCATATCTATTTTGATATGCTCTGTTTCTTTCAATTCATTTTAAATATAACAAAGAATTTAGTGAAATAACTTAGTCATCATTAAGCTAGTGTTAGGAACATAAACCGTGACTAAGATTTGGTGGAAGATTTTAATCAAAGCTTTTGAAAACAAGTCATTTATACAAAAGAGCCAGAGGCAGTTTCAGCTGGGTTGGTATTGAAAGGGTTAAGGTGGTGAGCTGGAAGAACCCTTAGCATGCCAGACAAAATACTTAGCAGCATTTTGTCCATCTTTACACTCTGAGTTCAAATACTGCTTTGCTTTTCATCCTTTTGGGGTCGATAAAATAATATCAGTTGAGCTCTGGAGTTGATGTAATCACCTTACCTTTCTATCCTGAAATTGCTGGCTTTGTGTCGAAATTTGAAATCATTTGGAGTAGCATTAAATATGAGAAAAAAATAACTAAAAATCTGTTTCCTGGAATTAAAACTTTTCTGTTAAAATATTATAATTTTAAATTCTTAAAAGAAAAAGTAATATTGAATTCCCCATATCAGACATGGCTGTGTGGTAAGAATTTGCCTCCTAACCACTTGGTTCTGGGTTCAGTCCCACTGTGTGACACCTTGGACAAATATCTTCTACTATAGCCTTGGGTCAACCAAAGCTTTGTGAGTGAATCTGGAGGAGGGAAACTAAAATAAACCTGTTGAATATATACAGGTGTGATGGGTAAAATGTCAACATATTTTTAATTACGCACACGCACATTGTTTGTTTTGATTTTGTTGACTACACAGTATAGTAGGGTGAGGTGGGCACCATCTGTGAGAAAAACAGCACCATGATGCAATTCTCTCTGCCAAGAATTTGGAAATGATATGCTGCGCTGCTTGGCATTCATGCTGGAAGTTCCGATCCAAACAGATGGTGAACACACAGAACAACCGTTGGCTTGCCATATCACCAAAACATGAACTGAGAGTGATAAAAATCAAACATCCAGTCAACATCATGGTGTTTTTGGAGTGATCACTAGTGATGGTGACATTATGCATCCATTCATCTTCCCACACAGCCGCAGACTCAACACAAAGACCTACATCAAGTGCCTGGAGGAGGCAGTGCTGTCCTGGGTCAAGTGGGTGACTACTGGAAGACCCTATGTCTGGTAACAGGACTTTATACTATACCACACAAGCAAGACCACCCAGTCATAGCTGTCAGACAATTTCTTCAACCACATCACCCCTAACATCTGACCGCCTAACTCCCCAGACTGCAATCCTCCCTTGATTATTATGTGTGGGGTACAGTTGAGCAAGAGACCAACAACTCCTTGTAACACCAAAGATGAATTGAAGGCAAGAATTATGGCAGCATTGACCAACTTCAACAAGGAGATGGTCCAGAAGAGTTGCAGGAGATTCTGATGTCATGTGCAGGCTGCAGTTGAAGCCAATGGCGATTTTATTGAATAAATTTACTCTTTAGTATTTCAAGATATTTTTATGTAATTTAGATGACAATATATTCATTGCACCCTGTATGTATGTATATATATATATATATATATATATATATATATATATATATATATATATATATATATATATATATATGTGTGTGTGTGTGTGTGTGTGTGTGTATATATATATATTAACTGAAGTGTGCAATATTATATATATCCATTATGGATGATCTTACTGAACAGTTTCACACTAAAGGTTCAACAAAGTGTTAGGTAATAGTCTGATTATATAACCCTGCACTCTTCAGAGATGGCAGTTATGGAATGAAATATGGTGGGTGTACATGAGTGTGTGTAATTTGAGTCTGTGTTTGTCCCCCACCACCACCACCACTGCTTCACAATTGATGGTGGTGTGTTCACATCCTCATAACTTAGCTGTTCGGTAAGAGAAACTGATAGAATAGGTACCAGGTTTTACAAAAAAATAATAAGTACTAGGGGGTCCATTCATTCAACTAAAATTCTTGAAGGCAGTGCCCCAGCATGGCCGCAGTCTAATGACTGAAGCAAGTGAAAGATGAAAGATATCAGATGAAAATGCAGCAAATTCAAAGTTGTTATCTCAAGTTAGTGAGATACTTGCATTTGACATTTATTACGAATAATTTTAATTACAGGCTATCTTACTTAGCTTCAGTATTATGGCTACTTGCTTTGTGATATCTTGTTGGTTTCTTTTAATTCACAGTAAGTAAGCAATTCACATGCTAAACTAGTTTCCACTAATTATGCACTGTAACAGTAGCTCACTCATCAAACCAGCTGAATTTGATCATTTAGATTTGTTTTAATCAAAAAGCTACATGTTATTTTCTTTTGTTTTTAATTTGACATAGACCTCACATTTGGTATTTCAAGCTGTTCTTCTGGAGATTCCATGCCCACTTTATGCAAAAGGCATGTGGCCTAGTTGTTAGGATATTCAGCTTGCAGTCATAAGGTCTTGATTTCAATTCTCAGTGGTGTACTGTATCCTTGAGCAAGACACTTTATTTCACATTGCTCCAGTTCACTCAGCTAGCAAAAATGAATTGTACCTGTATTTCAAAGGGCCAGCCTTGTCACATTTTTGTGACCCACTGAATCTCCTTGCGATATACATTAAGGGGACACATGAATGCAGAGTGTTCAACCACTTGCACACTAATCTTATGAGCAGGCTGTTGTTCTGTTGATCGGATCAACTGGATCACTTGTCATTGTAACCAACAAAGTACCAAACCATACAGATCCACAATCTATAGTTGAATCAGCCAAAATGAGAACCTTATTTCTTTAAAATCAGAAATTTCATAATTTAAAATCAGAAATTTCATAATTTAAAATCAGAAATTTCATAATTTAAAATCAGAAATTTCATAATTTAAAATCAGAAATTTCATAGTCTAAATTCATAGACCAGTATTTTTTAAATCAAAAATTTTTTTTTGTATTTGAAATAGATCTCTCATTTTGTTCATAGTGTTCCATTAGCAATAACTGAATTAGCAATTTGAGAATCTTATTTCTTTTAAATTAGAAATTTGATTATTAAATAACAGACCAGCATTTTTAAATGATCCACAATAATTGGCTGAGCATCATCAGATACCTCTCAATTATTTAACCAATATAACTGAGTTATATTGTTAAGTTATGAGGATGTAAACATACAAACACTGGTGATGGGAGACAAACACTGAAACAAACACACAAACATACACTTGTGCATGAACATGCACACATACATACACACTTATACACAGTTTCTGTTTACCAAATCTGCTCACAAGGCTTTGGTCAGCCTGAGGCTATAATAGAAGACACTTTCCCAAACTGTCACACAGTGGGACTGAGCCTGGAACCATGTGGTTGGGAAGTAAACTTCATACCACACAGCCACTCCTCCTATTAGTTCATTTTTTCTTTCTTTAAGTTTTTTGCACATAACAATGGCAACGGAAGAGTTTTTTGATGATTTTTGCAGAATGTCTTATCTAAAACAAAATCCTTCACTTATCAATATATGCATCATGTCAACTATAATGCCTCACAGCTTCATACAGTAGATTCATAGATCTGTATTGTGAATATCACTGATTTTGACTTCTGAATAAGCCATGCCTCAACATCTCTTCTCATTTCACCCAATTTGATGCAAACACTATTGTTATCTGGTGCCGTGTCATCAAAACCTTCATCATTTCTCTCAAGAACTGCATTGAAGAAAGTTGATGTTGCTGGTTTAATCAAATCCTTATCTTTGATATTAGGATACCATAATGGTTTTTCCTATAATTTATTTACTCTTTTATTTGTCTTACTCATTTGATTGCGGCCATGCTGGAGTACCGCCTGTAGTCAAATAAATCGACCACCAGGTCTTATTCTTTGTAAGCCTAGTACTTATTCTATCAGTCTATTTTGCCGAACCGCTAAGTTACGGGGACATAAACATACCAGCATCGGCTGTCAAATGATGGTAGGAGGACAAACACAGACATACAAACATATACACACACATACATACATATATATATATATATATATATA
>NC_068996.1:39450492-39450768 GCF_001194135.2 Octopus bimaculoides | reverse complement strand
ATATACATATATACGATGGGCTTCTTTCAGTTTCCATCTACCAAATCCACTCACAAGGCTTTGGTCGGCCCGAGGCTATAGTAGAAGACACGTGCCTAAGGTGCCACACAGTGGGACTGAACCCGGAATCATGTGGATGGTAAGCAAGCTACTTACCACACAGCTACTCCTGCACCTATATATATACACATTGTGTGTGTGTGTGTGTGTGTGTGTGTGTGTGTGTATATATTCATATATATGTATGTATATATATATATTCATATATGTATGTAT
>NC_068996.1:39441037-39449225 GCF_001194135.2 Octopus bimaculoides | reverse complement strand
CCCTACCTCTACCCGGAATTCATTACTGTACTCATTTCCAACCCTCACCTTACTGACAGCATCTCTGTACATGGCTCGCACAGCTCTCACTAACCATTCTTCTATCCCAAGTTTCCTCATTGACCACCAGATAAGGGATCGGGGGACCCTGTCAAAGGCTTTCTCCATGTCAACGAAGGCCAGGTACAGAGGTTTATCCTTGGCTAGATATTTCTCCTGCAGCTGTCTCACTAGAAATAAGGCATCAGTGGTGCTTTTACCTGGCACAAACCCAAACTGCATCTCATCTAAATTGATTCGCTCCCTATATGTGTATATATCTATGACAGTCTTCTTTCAGTTTCTGTGTTCCAAATCCACTTAGAAATTTTCTGACAAAGGTTTGGTCGGCCCGTGGCTATAGTAGTAGACACTTGCTCAAGGTATCACACAGTGAGACTGAACCTAAGGCCATATGGTTGGGAAGCAAACTTCTTACTACACATCCTTGCCTCCAAGTAGTTTGTTTTTCTACACACACACACACACACACACACACACACACAACAGGCTTCTTTTTGGTTTCCTTGTGTCTACCCCAAGTCCACCCACAAATTTCAATCAGCCTGAGAACACTTGCTGAAGGTGTTGCACAGTGCAACTGAAAGCAAGACCATACAGCTGGAAAACAAGCTTTCTCTCTCAACCACACAGTCACACTTCAGTATGTACAACAACTGGTTGCATTTTGTGCAGAGAAAATAGTTGTGTTCATTGGATTATTTTGAAACTTGCACTTTGGTGATTTAAAATATTCCAGTTTTGAAGTTATCTGAATATTTTGTTTCACTTTCAGATTTGCCTTGAAACTGCCATGGTTCGTTGATTCATCAGCCATACAATGTTTAACCAAAGAATCAATGAAACAAAGAGTGAAATAGCTTGACTGTCATGTACAGCAGGTATAGAAACCAAACTTGAATTACTTCTCTCAACTGATTAGCTTTTCTTTGGTTTCTGCTGCTCATTTTAACCACAGATTTAATAACTGGAAGAAAGAAAAATACTTTGGAAAAAAAAGAAAAAGGCATATTTGTGTGTGTGTGTGCGTGCATGTGCGTGCATATGCGTGCATGTGTGTGTGCACGTGCATGTGCGCACGTGTGTGTGCATTGTGTTTGCATATATGTGCATGTGTGCATATGTGTTTGTGTATATGTGCACGCATGTGTGTATGCATGCATGTGTGTATGTGAGTGTATATGTACACTTGTGTGCATCTGTGTGTGTGTATGTGAGTGTGCATGCATGTATGTCTCTGTGTGTATATGTGTGTGTGTGTGTGTGTGTGTGAACATGTCATTTTGCATTGGATTACTTAGTGGTGAGAAATCAGTGAGTTTTTTTTTTCCTTTTCCTTATGTAACTGAAAGAGACTGAACGGTCAACATTCATAGAACGTGTTGCATTCTCTATCATCTTCAAAAGACTCAAAGCCTCTTTGACTGACAGATCAACACCAATGTCTCAGCAATTCCTTGAGAGTTACTCTTGTTGCCCAATTCCTTACAAATGCTACAGAAATCAAAATGTATAATACATTATACTTGCACTGTTATGAGATACACAGAATACAGCAAACAATATGAATATTAGGGTGGAGTGAAAATAAAAAATTGTGGAAATTGAAAATGCCTAAGTTGAGCAGTAAACAACAGGTTATATATTTAGCTTTAATCGTAACAAGGTTTCTCAAATAATTGTTAATTACAGGTATTCTTTTATTAGTTCCTATTTATAAGGATATTTTAGTATTATTTACTGAGTTACTGGTATAAGTTTAACATTAAAGCATGTAAGGGTAATGAGAGCGAGATCGTTGCCAGTGCCGCTGGACTGGCTCCTGTGCAGGTGGCATGTAAAATACACCATTTCGAGCGTGGCCGTTGCCAGTACCTCCTGACTGGCCCTCGTGCGGGTGGCACGTAAAAGCACCCAGTACACTCTCAGAGTGGTTGGCGTTAGGAAGGGCATCCAGCTGTAGAAACTCTGCCAAATCAGATTGGAGCCAGGTGTAGCCATCTGGTTTCACCAGTCCTCAGTTAAATCGTCCAACCCATGCTAGCATGGAAAGCAGACGTTAAACGACGATGATGATGAGTGTTTTGATTATTAACTTTTGGATTATGAAATAGTGTAAATCACTCAGAATTAGTTATATTATTAGTTAAGTTCAATCAAGTTTGTTTTGTTTTGAAGTGAATAGAATATAAAAGCTTTCACTTTTATATTAATAACTATGGAAGACTAGTAGGAATATTATCTGCATGGAGTTCAAGAGCTAATCTGTTATTTAGTTAGATAATTTAGGAGTTAGCTATAGGTTTACTTATTGAATTTATTTACAGATACTATTTTTGTACATAGGGTAAATGTGTTTCTTTGTTGTAGTTTAATTAATAATGTTAGTGTTTAATCCTTCCTAGAATGAAGATTGAATGAATGTGGTGATATCTAAGGTATGTTTGTTCCCAAACAACACTTATTTTAGTGCTGTTGACACCGCCGGATTGAATGGTACTGCCCTGGTGTCGAAACCATTGTGATATCCGTAGGGCAGCTGATGATGGAAGTATGTTGGATTGTTGGTATGGCTGTTATTGTAAGTGTGAAATAGTTTTATAACACATCCATTTGATATATATATATATACATATACACATACACACACACACACACACACATATATATACGTATATATATATATATATATTGGAGAATATACGAAAAAACAACAACAGACGAGGACAGGTGGGGTAAATAACAAAAGGATGTATTAGTATGACGCTCAGGAATACGGAAAGTCTTTGACGTTTCGAGCTACGCTCTTCAACAGAAAGAATACGGAGACAAGGAGAAAAACACGGAGAAAAAAAATTGATTGAGAAAAAAAATTGATGGAGAAAAAAAAATTGAATAGTGTTCAGTCAACGGTCAATGATAATAATATATATATATAGTTCAAATATATAGAAAAACAAAAGATGAAGACAGGTGAAGGAACAACAAGCAGGTGTATTAGTTTGATGCTCGGGAAAAATGGAAAAGTCTTTTACGTTTCGAGCCTATGCTCTTTGACAGAAAAGAATAAGAGGAAATAAATAGAGAAAGAGAATGAAAAAGAAACGTATAGAGTATATACATACACTCGTGTTTTGAGTTCTATTTTGCCTGTTTGCACACACATGTACATATATATATGTATGTATGTATGTATGTATAACTAGTTTGATAAGTGTTAATGTATGAAACTCTCGGCATATTGGTTCTGCTAAATATTAATGTGTGTGTGTGTGTGTGTGTGTGTGTATAGACACTTATGTTTTGAGTTCTGTTTTTTTTTGTTTTTTGTTTGCATCACCAAACATTAAAAGAGAAAAAAAAATAATTACAGAATATTATGCTATTGTATGAAGCTTCATTCTAAAACGATACCTGATAAGCATATTCAGATGTTTTTGAATAAATTCTTAATGACAGAAGGTGAATAGCTCGAGCCAGTGTTGATGATATCAATTACTCATTAAGTTTTTAAAATGGAAGATAACTGCTAGTGTCTAAATTTGAAGTGATGTTGAGAGAGATGATGATGCTTAGGTGGTAGCCTATAAGGATTTTTATCAGAGAACTATGAACTGGGATTGTTGATTGCTGCTTTGATACTATGTTAAGATATTTACTGTTAGATACTGTGAAGTTGCATGGCTTAGTGGTTTGGGCATTCGGTTCATGACTGTAAGTTTGTGAGTTTGATACTCAGTAGTGCATTCCGTCTTTGAGCAAGACACTTTATTTCATATGTTCCAGTTCGCTCAACTGGCAAAAATGTGTAGTATCTGTAATTTAAAGGGCCAGCCTTGTCACACTCTACGTCATGCTGAATCTCCCTGAGGACTACGTTAAAGGTACACGTGTCTGTGGAGTACTCAGCCGCTTGCACATTAATTTCACAAGCAGGCTGTTTGGTCAATTGGATCAACTGGAACCCTCTTTGTGAAGATGCATGGCTTAATGGTTAGGGCATTTGGCTCATGGTTGTTAGGTCCTGAATTTGATACTTGGCAACACATTGTATCCTTGAGCAAGACACTTCACTTCACGTTGTTCCTGTCTACTCAGCTGGCAAAAAATTATTTGTACCTGTATTTCAAAGGACCAGCCTTGTCACATTCTCAGTCATGCTGAATCTCCCTGAGAACTACAACGAGGGTACACTTATATCTATGGCGTACACAGCCACTTGCACATTAATTTCATGAGCAGGTTAGTCCATTGATTGGATGTAATGGAACCCAAGTCATTGTATCCAACAAAGCAGCAACTGAATGACCATAAATCCCTGTTGTTTATAAAAGCTGTAAATGCAGTGTATATTGATTGCCTCCATTGTCGTGTCTTATGAAAAACACATCTAAGTTTACTGGCGATGTGTCTTTGAGGGTTATGCAGCTTATTTTAACCAAAAATATTTTACCAGTAATATATAACAGTACGTTACACCATACATTAATGGTGGCACAGATTGCTTGTAACACATAACGGTAGCGGTGGGGTGAGGGAAGAAGAAGAAGAAGAAAACGTATTTCAAATGGAACACATTACAAACAACGCACATTACTGATGAAAGACAGCGACAATAGTATATATTTATTTACTGCTGGCTCATAATATGCATTCATTAGCATCTATTGATTGTCTCAATAGAATCAAGACAATCAGTTGATCTTATCGTGAAACCAAAGGAAAATTAATGGCAAAGAGTATAATAAGAACAACAACAACACCAATAATAATAATAACAACAGTGATAATAATAATGATGATGATAATAATAATGATAACAACAGCAGTTTCAAATTTTGGCGCAAGGCCAGCAATCTTAAAAGAAGGATTCAGTTGGTTACATCAGCCCTGGTGTTCAACTGGTACTCATTTTATTGCCCCAAAAGATTAAGAAGCAAACAATAAGTAATAACGATAGCAGTAATAATAATAATAATGATGATGATGATGATGATGATAATAAAAATAATAATAATAATAATAATAATAATAACAATAAAAGTAGTAATAATAATAATAATAATAATAATGATAATAATAATAATTGCCCTGATGCAGTACCAAGCAGTAGCTCTCATGGCTTTTGATCTTAACTGATTGGTAGTGTTATGTACATTGTTTTGTCTTGGTATAAAAGATGGGCTACATCAAATATTCTGCTCAATACCACAGATTTGCTTGTCAGTTGTTTGACCTTAACCAGTTAAGCATGTCCCTTGATGGCTGACGATATGTGCATCTCTGATCACGAGCAGAAGTAGTGGGGGAGAATCATAGCCATGTGTTCAGAGGAATTCTTTGGGGTTTGAATAATTCACCTCTGGAAACATGGGTGCTTTGTTCAACATCCTTAAACAAACCTTATTCAGGGACCTTTTGAGCAGGATGGGCTACTCGACCTGAAGAAAATTCTGAGCCCCATCAGTTATGTGCTGTTTATCTTGATATGAGATCACCATGTCGCGCATCTATTGTGATGCATGTGCCTGGTGTACTCTTATCTGACGAGTAGTCGTATATTTGTACCCCAGTGTCACTTTCATGGCATGCACTGCTCTCTCACTCAATAATAATAATAATATTAATAATAATAATATTAATAATAATAATAATGGTTTCAAATTTTGGCACAAGGCCAGCAATTTCGGAGGAGTGGGGTAAGTTGATTACTTTGATCCCAATATTCAACTGATATTTATTTTATCGCCCAGAAAGGATGAAAGGCAAAGTCAACCTTGAATAGATGCTCTCCAAGTAGAAAGCACTTATTATTGTTATCAGAATACTTAGAGAAATGCTTGGCAATTGAAGGTGCCACCTCAGCCCACTGACTGTGGAGAGGTGGCACCTGTATAACACCACCAGTAACAAATGCTGTATGATAACAGAATAGTGACAACAACAATAACTCTCTCCCCTCTCTCTCTCTCTCTCTCTCTCTCTCTCTCTCTCTCTCTCTCTCTCTCTCTCTCTCTCTCTCTCTCTCTCTCTCTCTCTTTCTCTCTGGCCAGTTAACCATGTACCTTCTCCATAGCAATATACCTGTTTCTGCTTCTCTGTCTCTGTGTCACACTCTAACATTTCACAGCCTCCTCCCTCTCAATGATTCCTTGTCTTGCAAGTTACTTTGGTGACCCTGCTGGTGCTGGTGCTACATAAAAAGCACTCAGTCCACTTTGCAGGATGGATGGTGCTAGAAATGGCACCCAGCTGTAAAAACCCTACCAAAACTGACCTCACCTGTGCTGGTGCCACATAAAAAACACTGAGTTCACTTTGCAGGGTGGTTGGTGTTAAAAAGGCCACCCAACTGTAAAAACTATGCCAAAGCAGACACAGAAGTCTGCTGCAAATTTCTGCCTGGCCAGCTCCTGTCAAAGCATCAAACCCACACCAGCATGGAAGGCAGATGTTAAACAATGATGATGATGTCTCTTGAAATATCTAAACACTTAAATGTAAATTATTTAAACAATACAATACATACATATATATATATATATATATATATATATATATTACAAATGACTATAATTTTAATTACTTGTTTCTTTGTTTTTTAATTTGTTTTTGTCTGTTTTTTCTTCTTTTTTTTTTTTGCACATGATTATATCCAGTTCTGCTTAATTAATTGCAATTTCACATATCTTACTGATCCTGCAAGCATTTAATTTAGTATCTCTTCTGTGATCTTACAATTAATCAGGCATTAGTAATTTTTATAAAACATGGAATATTCACCACCAACAGACATTTCACTGGCAGTGAAAGTCAAGTCCTCTTTCACTCGTATTTGAAATGTTTTTCCCCTTTTTTGTTTTATTCCCTTTTATTCGTCTTAAAAATAAACAGCTGCAAACAGCATTTCATTGTTTGTTGCATCAAATATATTATTTACACAGCTAGAATCTGATTAAACATCTCCATATCAGAAACATTGCTGAAGCAGGCTGTTTTATGTTCTGCAACATGAAACTATAAACATCAATTGAAGTAAAACAATATGGTGAGATAGTATATTAAAATGTAACTAACTTGTCATATAGTCTTTCTTCTTTAACCCTTTAGCATTTAAACTAGCTATATCTGGATCAAATATTCTACCTGTTTTATGTTCAAACTATCCAGATCTGGTCTCACACCTACCCTACAATGTCGTTCTGAAAATAAACAATTACATTATTGAAATCTTAAAAGCTATGAGATAATGCATGATTAATTCAAAACAATGTGAATAAATAAGCGTTACATTTGGCATGTTAAAGGGTTAATCTAACCATGCCCAACCCCAAATATTCTGTTTTATGTTCAAAAACGCCAGATCCAGCCTCTCACACCTACTCTACAATGTCATTCTGAAAATAAACAATTACATTATTGAAATCTCAAAGTTTTGAGTAATCTGAATGCTAAAGGGTTAAGCTAGCTATATCCAGTCAAAATATTTCACCTGTTTTATGTGTGGCCTCTCACACTTATCCTACAATGTCAATCTAAGAATAAACAATTATATTATTGAAATCTCAAAGCTATGAGATAATGCATGAACAATTTAAAACATTAAGTCGATAAATAAGCATTAAGTAAATTAAGTGCTAAAGGGCTAGCAAAAAAAAAATATTACTGAGCTAAGACAGGAGCCTCTTATACTACTCAATATGCTAGAAGAAGTAGCCAAATTCCCTGCCTTGCTCTGCCTCACCCTGCTCCACCATAAATCACAGTCCTAATGCCATAACATAGGAAAAAATACATTGAATGATGTGGTCACTTATATTCTTTTATTCTTATACTTGTTTCAGTCATTTAACTGCAGCCATGCTGGAGCACCCCCTTTTGTCGAACAAATCGACCCCAGGACTTATTCTTTGTAAGCCTAGTACTTATTCTATAGGTCTCTTTCGCCGAACCGCTATGTTACGGGGACGTAAACACAACAATCATCGGTTGTCAAGCGATGGTTGGGGCGGGGGACAAATACAGACACATAAATACATACATACATATATATATACACACATCTATCTATCTGTATGTACGTATACATATATATATATATATATATATATATATATATATATATATA
>NC_068996.1:39436327-39441021 GCF_001194135.2 Octopus bimaculoides | reverse complement strand
CATATACATAAAGAAGCATTGGTTATAGAACAAACATTAAATTTGGGTCAACTACTTCACATATAATATCACCCCTCAAACATTTAATCATATATAAAAAAACATCATGGTCTACAAACACATTTAAAAAATAATACTTATACATAAAATCGCAGAATGTAAAAATATATATATTCTAACAAAATACAAATAGAGCGGCTTATCAAAAGTTAAATATAACAACTAATAATTCAAAACTATGAAAGCCTACTGGACGAATATAAAATAAATAAAGATAAAAATAAAATAAAATTAGTGTCCACAGACTAAAAAGATTTTATCATACAATTGAAATATTTTTAAAAATATATTTTAAAAATCTTTCTTTTTTAATATTTGAAAAAGTCTTTTACTTCCCTCAAACAGGTACATCCAAAGTTAATATGTAAGCAGACTTCCACATCTTGAAAAAAGTCTTTTACTCTCCTCACATAAGTACGTTCAAAGTACGATCAAATTCAACATTCACATATATCTATGGCTTTTTCGAGAGCTCACCACCGCAGTTCGTTTACATTAAACTGCATCACAGTGATGACCCCCTCATCAGGATAAACATGAAACATGCACAGATCAAAACTTTTATGAAGAGCTTATACTTTATTATTTTTTATTTTTATCTTTATTTATTTTATATTAGTCCATTAGGCTTTTTGGTAGTTTTGAATTTTTAGTCATTATATTTAACTTTTGTTAAGCCGTTCTATTTGTATTTTATTAGAATATTTATATTTTTTCCCTTCAGTGATTTTATGTATATGAATCATTTTTTATGTGTTTGTAGACCATGGTGATTTTTATATATGATCAAATGTTTGAGGGGTGGTGTTATATGTGAAGTCCTTGACCTAAGTTTAATGTTTGTTCTATAACCAATGCTTCTTTATCTTTGTTTCATTTATATTTGAGCACTTCTTTTGCAATCCTATAAACCCTTTTGTTTCTGTAATAAGAGACAAATATTATTTCTTGTTGTATATATATACATATATATATATATATATGTTTACATATATGCAAATACATATACATTTCATATATATATATATCCATATACATATACACACACACACACACATATATATATTTCTTTATTGCCCACGAGGGGCTAAACAAAGAGAGGACAAACAAGGGAGTAAGTCAATTACATCAACCCCAGTGCATAACTGGTACTTATTTAATCAACCTTGAAAGAATGAAAGGCAAAGTCGACCTCGGCAGAATTTGAACTCAGAACATAACTGCAGACGGAATAGCGGTAAGCATTATCGCCTGGCATGCTAACGTTTCTGCCAGCTCGCCTTTATATATATACATATATATATATATATATATATATATATATATATATATACAAGAGGCTTCTTTCAGTTTCCGTCTACCAAATTCACTCACAAGGCTTTTGTCAACCTGAGGCTATTGTAAAAGACATTTGCCCAAGGTGTCATGCAGTGGGATCGAACCTGGAACCATGTGGTTGGGAAGCAAGCTCCTTACCACACAGTCACTCCTGCGCCTGTATATGCAAAATGATAGGCTGAGCTAGGTTTAAAGAAGAAGAACAACAAGAACAATAGAAACAACTTAGATACTTAGTGTACCTTTTAGATAAGGCATTTGAACTTTTATATGTAAATATTCTGATCATGACTTTAAGCAGCTTTACTTTCTGCATGTTAACCAATTCATCACATTTGCATAATCAATAAACTCTGTTGGTTAATATGTCATCAACATTCTATAGACTAAAAGCTGTATTAATTAACTGGACTCTTGCATCAACTGCATTTATTTCAAATCTTTCTGTCTTTGATCAGTTGGTACTCCAATGCTCAAGTGTCTTGTTACCACTTCTAATATTTATTAGACTCACAGAAATTCAAAGATATAAATTTTTTGAATAAAGACAATATATTGATATGTATATATCATCATCATCATCATCATTTAACGTCTGTTGTCCATGCTGGCATGGGTTAGACGGTTTGACCAGGGCTGGTAAGCTGGAAGGCTGTACCAGACTCCTGTCAGATTTGGCATGGTTTCTATGGCTGGATGCCTTTTTATGGCAGGATGCCCAAGAGTGTAATGGGTGCTTTCATGTGCCACTGATATGGGTGCCACTTCCGTGACACCAGTATCTGCCATGACTGTGATTTTGCTCAGGTTGATAGGTCTTCTTCTCAAGCATGAAATAATGCCAAAGATCTTGGTCATTGCCTCCATGAGGCCCAGCACTCAAAAGGAACTCGCCTCTGTGAGGCCCAGTGCTTGAAAGGAACTCAGACACTTTGCCTCCATGATGCCCAATGCTCAAAAGGTGCTCTTTACGTACTACCAGCATGGGTGCCAGTTACATGACACCAGCATCAGTCACAACTACGATTTCACTTGGCTTGACTGGTCTTCTTAAGCACAGCATATTGCCAAAGGTCTCGGTCGCTAGTCATTGCCTCGGTGAAGCTCAAAGTTCAAAGATCATGCTTCAACAACTCATTTCATATCTTCCTGGGTCTACCTCTACCACAGGTTCCCTTCACAGTCAGAGATCAACACTTCTTTACACAGTTGGCCTCATTCATATGCATCACATGACCATACTAGTGCAGCCGTCTCTCTTGCACACCACATCTAATGCCTCTTATGACTAACTTACACTCTGTCAAACATACACACTGACATTGCACATCCAGCAAAGCATACTGACTTTGTTTCTTTTAAACCTACACATGTCCTCGGCTGTCACAGCCCATGTTTCACTGCTATGCAACATAGCTGTTCACACACAGGTATCATACACTCTACCTTTCACTCTGAAAAAGCGGCCCTTTGTTGCCAGCAGAGGTAGAAGCTCTCTGAACTTTGCCCAGCCTAATCTTATTCTCATAGCTACACTCTCAGAGCTATTTATTAACTTGGTCACCTTGATAACAGAAGCTATCTACTGCCTCTAGCTTACCCCACCTGGCAGTTGATGATGTCTATTTTCTGCCCATTTTCAGCTTTAATTGTACCTGTGCATCTTCCACATACAGAAGCTATTTTCCCTGTTAACCTTCCTCTACTATTGCTACACCTTTTTATGTGTCCAAAGCTTACACCGGGTGCATCTTATGGAGTTTTAATCTATGCCTTTTCTACAGATTGAGCAGCATAACCTGCCAGTGCAGAATAACCAGCCCATTTAAGAGTACCTTTCAATCATTGGGCAATAAACTGCACTTGTGAAGACCTGTCGCGTCAAGTGAAGCCGTTGTCGTAGCTGATGAGAGTACTGCCTCATTGGCACCCATGCCGGTGGCACATAAAAGGCATCATTCAAATGTTATCGATGCCAGTGCTGCCTGACTGGTTCTGTGCCAGTGGCATCTAAAAAGCACTATTCAGGCATGATCATTGCCAGTACCGCCTGACTGGCTCCCATGCTGGTGGCATGTAAAAAGCACCATTCAAGCATAGCTGATGCCAGTACCACCCACTACACTCCTGGAGTGGTTGACGTTTGGAAGGGCATCCAGCTGTAGAAACTTTGCCAGATCAGATTGGAGCCCGGTGCAGCCTTCTGGCTTGCCAGCCCTCAGTCAAACCGTCCGACTCATGCCAGCATGGAAAGCAGACGTTAAACGGCAATGATGATGATGATGATATATGGATGCACAAGAAGTGCAGTGGAATCACAGACAAGCAAACAGAAAAAGTAGACTTTGTTTGCAGTAGATGTATAATGACAACAAAACATTAAGATGGCTCTCTAAAAGTAGTTGATAATTTCCATTACCCTGGTGGTCTAATTAGCAGCAGCAATTGATATTCTGAATGTATAAAAACCTCTGTAAATGAAAAAATAAGCTGGAGAAATTTTAGGAGTTTATTACCTCTGATTGTATAATAGTTTGGTGTTTCACCCTCAGAGCAACAGGTAGATTGTGTGATGCTTTGTGTATGAACTGTGAATGCTGCATAGAATTAAGATGTGGGCTGAGAATGCTGATGAAATGTCAAGACAAGATAGAAATGAAGTGATTATGAGCAAAGTGAATGAATGACCAAGCACAATCGGCATAAAAGGAATCAGATATTGCCTCTAAGAGAGAAGACCATGCTATGGGCATGTGATGAATATGGAACATGACAGCTCCATAAATTGCATTCGATATAACCTGTTAAAGAGGGAAGCCAAAGAAAACGTGCGATGAAGTGGAAGAAAACTGATCTCAAGATGATCAGCTGCTCACAGAGGAAATGACCAAGGATTAAGTGCTGAGTATCACATGTATCACAGAACTCAGGAAATCCCCCACTCCACTCATTTGTGCAGTTGCAACTAACTTATGCAAAAAAAATAATGGTAATTATGGAAGTTGGGTATATATTGTAATATGCATTAATATGTGCACGTTCTTTTATTCTTTTACTTGTTTCAGTCACTTGACTGTGGCCATGCTGCCTTAAAGAGTTTTAGCAAAAGAAATCGACCCCGGAACTTATTCTTTATATGCCTAGTACTTATTCTGTTGTTCTCTTTCCACTGAACTGCTAAGTTACAGGGATGTAACCACACCAACGTCAGTTGTCAAGTGATAGCAGGGGCAGGGAAGACACAAAGACACATACATATATATATATATATATATATATATATATATATATATATA